>NC_081855.1:57781159-57790901 GCF_963259705.1 Myotis daubentonii | reverse complement strand
CTAACCCTAACCCTAACCCTAACCCTAACCCTAACCCTAACCCTAACCCTAACCCTAACCCTAACCCTAACCCTAACCCTAACCCTAACCCTAACCCTAACCCTAACCCTAACCCTAACCCTAACCCTAACCCTAACCCTAACCCTAACCCTAACCCTAACCCTAACCCTAACCCTAACCCTAACCCTAACCCTAACCCTAACCCTAACCCTAACCCTAACCCTAACCCTAACCCTAACCCTAACCCTAACCCTAACCCTAACCCTAACCCTAACCCTAACCCTAACCCTAACCCTAACCCTAACCCTAACCCTAACCCTAACCCTAACCCTAACCCTAACCCTAACCCTAACCCTAACCCTAACCCTAACCCTAACCCTAACCCTAACCCTAACCCTAACCCTAACCCTAACCCTAACCCTAACCCTAACCCTAACCCTAACCCTAACCCTAACCCTAACCCTAACCCTAACCCTAACCCTAACCCTAACCCTAACCCTAACCCTAACCCTAACCCTAACCCTAACCCTAACCCTAACCCTAACCCTAACCCTAACCCTAACCCTAACCCTAACCCTAACCCTAACCCTAACCCTAACCCTAACCCTAACCCTAACCCTAACCCTAACCCTAACCCTAACCCTAACCCTAACCCTAACCCTAACCCTAACCCTAACCCTAACCCTAACCCTAACCCTAACCCTAACCCTAACCCTAACCCTAACCCTAACCCTAACCCTAACCCTAACCCTAACCCTAACCCTAACCCTAACCCTAACCCTAACCCTAACCCTAACCCTAACCCTAACCCTAACCCTAACCCTAACCCTAACCCTAACCCTAACCCTAACCCTAACCCTAACCCTAACCCTAACCCTAACCCTAACCCTAACCCTAACCCTAACCCTAACCCTAACCCTAACCCTAACCCTAACCCTAACCCTAACCCTAACCCTAACCCTAACCCTAACCCTAACCCTAACCCTAACCCTAACCCTAACCCTAACCCTAACCCTAACCCTAACCCTAACCCTAACCCTAACCCTAACCCTAACCCTAACCCTAACCCTAACCCTAACCCTAACCCTAACCCTAACCCTAACCCTAACCCTAACCCTAACCCTAACCCTAACCCTAACCCTAACCCTAACCCTAACCCTAACCCTAACCCTAACCCTAACCCTAACCCTAACCCTAACCCTAACCCTAACCCTAACCCTAACCCTAACCCTAACCCTAACCCTAACCCTAACCCTAACCCTAACCCTAACCCTAACCCTAACCCTAACCCTAACCCTAACCCTAACCCTAACCCTAACCCTAACCCTAACCCTAACCCTAACCCTAACCCTAACCCTAACCCTAACCCTAACCCTAACCCTAACCCTAACCCTAACCCTAACCCTAACCCTAACCCTAACCCTAACCCTAACCCTAACCCTAACCCTAACCCTAACCCTAACCCTAACCCTAACCCTAACCCTAACCCTAACCCTAACCCTAACCCTAACCCTAACCCTAACCCTAACCCTAACCCTAACCCTAACCCTAACCCTAACCCTAACCCTAACCCTAACCCTAACCCTAACCCTAACCCTAACCCTAACCCTAACCCTAACCCTAACCCTAACCCTAACCCTAACCCTAACCCTAACCCTAACCCTAACCCTAACCCTAACCCTAACCCTAACCCTAACCCTAACCCTAACCCTAACCCTAACCCTAACCCTAACCCTAACCCTAACCCTAACCCTAACCCTAACCCTAACCCTAACCCTAACCCTAACCCTAACCCTAACCCTAACCCTAACCCTAACCCTAACCCTAACCCTAACCCTAACCCTAACCCTAACCCTAACCCTAACCCTAACCCTAACCCTAACCCTAACCCTAACCCTAACCCTAACCCTAACCCTAACCCTAACCCTAACCCTAACCCTAACCCTAACCCTAACCCTAACCCTAACCCTAACCCTAACCCTAACCCTAACCCTAACCCTAACCCTAACCCTAACCCTAACCCTAACCCTAACCCTAACCCTAACCCTAACCCTAACCCTAACCCTAACCCTAACCCTAACCCTAACCCTAACCCTAACCCTAACCCTAACCCTAACCCTAACCCTAACCCTAACCCTAACCCTAACCCTAACCCTAACCCTAACCCTAACCCTAACCCTAACCCTAACCCTAACCCTAACCCTAACCCTAACCCTAACCCTAACCCTAACCCTAACCCTAACCCTAACCCTAACCCTAACCCTAACCCTAACCCTAACCCTAACCCTAACCCTAACCCTAACCCTAACCCTAACCCTAACCCTAACCCTAACCCTAACCCTAACCCTAACCCTAACCCTAACCCTAACCCTAACCCTAACCCTAACCCTAACCCTAACCCTAACCCTAACCCTAACCCTAACCCTAACCCTAACCCTAACCCTAACCCTAACCCTAACCCTAACCCTAACCCTAACCCTAACCCTAACCCTAACCCTAACCCTAACCCTAACCCTAACCCTAACCCTAACCCTAACCCTAACCCTAACCCTAACCCTAACCCTAACCCTAACCCTAACCCTAACCCTAACCCTAACCCTAACCCTAACCCTAACCCTAACCCTAACCCTAACCCTAACCCTAACCCTAACCCTAACCCTAACCCTAACCCTAACCCTAACCCTAACCCTAACCCTAACCCTAACCCTAACCCTAACCCTAACCCTAACCCTAACCCTAACCCTAACCCTAACCCTAACCCTAACCCTAACCCTAACCCTAACCCTAACCCTAACCCTAACCCTAACCCTAACCCTAACCCTAACCCTAACCCTAACCCTAACCCTAACCCTAACCCTAACCCTAACCCTAACCCTAACCCTAACCCTAACCCTAACCCTAACCCTAACCCTAACCCTAACCCTAACCCTAACCCTAACCCTAACCCTAACCCTAACCCTAACCCTAACCCTAACCCTAACCCTAACCCTAACCCTAACCCTAACCCTAACCCTAACCCTAACCCTAACCCTAACCCTAACCCTAACCCTAACCCTAACCCTAACCCTAACCCTAACCTCCTAACCCTAACCCTAACCCTAACCCTAACCCTAACCCTAACCCTAACCCTAACCCTAACCCTAACCCTAACCCTAACCCTAACCCTAACCCTAACCCTAACCCTAACCCTAACCCTAACCCTAACCCTAACCCTAACCCTAACCCTAACCCTAACCCTAACCCTAACCCTAACCCTAACCCTAACCCTAACCCTAACCCTAACCCTAACCCTAACCCTAACCCTAACCCTAACCCTAACCCTAACCCTAACCCTAACCCTAACCCTAACCCTAACCCTAACCCTAACCCTAACCCTAACCCTAACCCTAACCCTAACCCTAACCCTAACCCTAACCCTAACCCTAACCCTAACCCTAACCCTAACCCTAACCCTAACCCTAACCCTAACCCTAACCCTAACCCTAACCCTAACCCTAACCCTAACCCTAACCCTAACCCTAACCCTAACCCTAACCCTAACCCTAACCCTAACCCTAACCCTAACCCTAACCCTAACCCTAACCCTAACCCTAACCCTAACCCTAACCCTAACCCTAACCCTAACCCTAACCCTAACCCTAACCCTAACCCTAACCCTAACCCTAACCCTAACCCTAACCCTAACCCTAACCCTAACCCTAACCCTAACCCTAACCCTAACCCTAACCCTAACCCTAACCCTAACCCTAACCCTAACCCTAACCCTAACCCTAACCCTAACCCTAACCCTAACCCTAACCCTAACCCTAACCCTAACCCTAACCCTAACCCTAACCCTAACCCTAACCCTAACCCTAACCCTAACCCTAACCCTAACCCTAACCCTAACCCTAACCCTAACCCTAACCCTAACCCTAACCCTAACCCTAACCCTAACCCTAACCCTAACCCTAACCCTAACCCTAACCCTAACCCTAACCCTAACCCTAACCCTAACCCTAACCCTAACCCTAACCCTAACCCTAACCCTAACCCTAACCCTAACCCTAACCCTAACCCTAACCCTAACCCTAACCCTAACCCTAACCCTAACCCTAACCCTAACCCTAACCCTAACCCTAACCCTAACCCTAACCCTAACCCTAACCCTAACCCTAACCCTAACCCTAACCCTAACCCTAACCCTAACCCTAACCCTAACCCTAACCCTAACCCTAACCCTAACCCTAACCCTAACCCTAACCCTAACCCTAACCCTAACCCTAACCCTAACCCTAACCCTAACCCTAACCCTAACCCTAACCCTAACCCTAACCCTAACCCTAACCCTAACCCTAACCCTAACCCTAACCCTAACCCTAACCCTAACCCTAACCCTAACCCTAACCCTAACCCTAACCCTAACCCTAACCCTAACCCTAACCCTAACCCTAACCCTAACCCTAACCCTAACCCTAACCCTAACCCTAACCCTAACCCTAACCCTAACCCTAACCCTAACCCTAACCCTAACCCTAACCCTAACCCTAACCCTAACCCTAACCCTAACCCTAACCCTAACCCTAACCCTAACCCTAACCCTAACCCTAACCCTAACCCTAACCCTAACCCTAACCCTAACCCTAACCCTAACCCTAACCCTAACCCTAACCCTAACCCTAACCCTAACCCTAACCCTAACCCTAACCCTAACCCTAACCCTAACCCTAACCCTAACCCTAACCCTAACCCTAACCCTAACCCTAACCCTAACCCTAACCCTAACCCTAACCCTAACCCTAACCCTAACCCTAACCCTAACCCTAACCCTAACCCTAACCCTAACCCTAACCCTAACCCTAACCCTAACCCTAACCCTAACCCTAACCCTAACCCTAACCCTAACCCTAACCCTAACCCTAACCCTAACCCTAACCCTAACCCTAACCCTAACCCTAACCCTAACCCTAACCCTAACCCTAACCCTAACCCTAACCCTAACCCTAACCCTAACCCTAACCCTAACCCTAACCCTAACCCTAACCCTAACCCTAACCCTAACCCTAACCCTAACCCTAACCCTAACCCTAACCCTAACCCTAACCCTAACCCTAACCCTAACCCTAACCCTAACCCTAACCCTAACCCTAACCCTAACCCTAACCCTAACCCTAACCCTAACCCTAACCCTAACCCTAACCCTAACCCTAACCCTAACCCTAACCCTAACCCTAACCCTAACCCTAACCCTAACCCTAACCCTAACCCTAACCCTAACCCTAACCCTAACCCTAACCCTAACCCTAACCCTAACCCTAACCCTAACCCTAACCCTAACCCTAACCCTAACCCTAACCCTAACCCTAACCCTAACCCTAACCCTAACCCTAACCCTAACCCTAACCCTAACCCTAACCCTAACCCTAACCCTAACCCTAACCCTAACCCTAACCCTAACCCTAACCCTAACCCTAACCCTAACCCTAACCCTAACCCTAACCCTAACCCTAACCCTAACCCTAACCCTAACCCTAACCCTAACCCTAACCCTAACCCTAACCCTAACCCTAACCCTAACCCTAACCCTAACCCTAACCCTAACCCTAACCCTAACCCTAACCCTAACCCTAACCCTAACCCTAACCCTAACCCTAACCCTAACCCTAACCCTAACCCTAACCCTAACCCTAACCCTAACCCTAACCCTAACCCTAACCCTAACCCTAACCCTAACCCTAACCCTAACCCTAACCCTAACCCTAACCCTAACCCTAACCCTAACCCTAACCCTAACCCTAACCCTAACCCTAACCCTAACCCTAACCCTAACCCTAACCCTAACCCTAACCCTAACCCTAACCCTAACCCTAACCCTAACCCTAACCCTAACCCTAACCCTAACCCTAACCCTAACCCTAACCCTAACCCTAACCCTAACCCTAACCCTAACCCTAACCCTAACCCTAACCCTAACCCTAACCCTAACCCTAACCCTAACCCTAACCCTAACCCTAACCCTAACCCTAACCCTAACCCTAACCCTAACCCTAACCCTAACCCTAACCCTAACCCTAACCCTAACCCTAACCCTAACCCTAACCCTAACCCTAACCCTAACCCTAACCCTAACCCTAACCCTAACCCTAACCCTAACCCTAACCCTAACCCTAACCCTAACCCTAACCCTAACCCTAACCCTAACCCTAACCCTAACCCTAACCCTAACCCTAACCCTAACCCTAACCCTAACCCTAACCCTAACCCTAACCCTAACCCTAACCCTAACCCTAACCCTAACCCTAACCCTAACCCTAACCCTAACCCTAACCCTAACCCTAACCCTAACCCTAACCCTAACCCTAACCCTAACCCTAACCCTAACCCTAACCCTAACCCTAACCCTAACCCTAACCCTAACCCTAACCCTAACCCTAACCCTAACCCTAACCCTAACCCTAACCCTAACCCTAACCCTAACCCTAACCCTAACCCTAACCCTAACCCTAACCCTAACCCTAACCCTAACCCTAACCCTAACCCTAACCCTAACCCTAACCCTAACCCTAACCCTAACCCTAACCCTAACCCTAACCCTAACCCTAACCCTAACCCTAACCCTAACCCTAACCCTAACCCTAACCCTAACCCTAACCCTAACCCTAACCCTAACCCTAACCCTAACCCTAACCCTAACCCTAACCCTAACCCTAACCCTAACCCTAACCCTAACCCTAACCCTAACCCTAACCCTAACCCTAACCCTAACCCTAACCCTAACCCTAACCCTAACCCTAACCCTAACCCTAACCCTAACCCTAACCCTAACCCTAACCCTAACCCTAACCCTAACCCTAACCCTAACCCTAACCCTAACCCTAACCCTAACCCTAACCCTAACCCTAACCCTAACCCTAACCCTAACCCTAACCCTAACCCTAACCCTAACCCTAACCCTAACCCTAACCCTAACCCTAACCCTAACCCTAACCCTAACCCTAACCCTAACCCTAACCCTAACCCTAACCCTAACCCTAACCCTAACCCTAACCCTAACCCTAACCCTAACCCTAACCCTAACCCTAACCCTAACCCTAACCCTAACCCTAACCCTAACCCTAACCCTAACCCTAACCCTAACCCTAACCCTAACCCTAACCCTAACCCTAACCCTAACCCTAACCCTAACCCTAACCCTAACCCTAACCCTAACCCTAACCCTAACCCTAACCCTAACCCTAACCCTAACCCTAACCCTAACCCTAACCCTAACCCTAACCCTAACCCTAACCCTAACCCTAACCCTAACCCTAACCCTAACCCTAACCCTAACCCTAACCCTAACCCTAACCCTAACCCTAACCCTAACCCTAACCCTAACCCTAACCCTAACCCTAACCCTAACCCTAACCCTAACCCTAACCCTAACCCTAACCCTAACCCTAACCCTAACCCTAACCCTAACCCTAACCCTAACCCTAACCCTAACCCTAACCCTAACCCTAACCCTAACCCTAACCCTAACCCTAACCCTAACCCTAACCCTAACCCTAACCCTAACCCTAACCCTAACCCTAACCCTAACCCTAACCCTAACCCTAACCCTAACCCTAACCCTAACCCTAACCCTAACCCTAACCCTAACCCTAACCCTAACCCTAACCCTAACCCTAACCCTAACCCTAACCCTAACCCTAACCCTAACCCTAACCCTAACCCTAACCCTAACCCTAACCCTAACCCTAACCCTAACCCTAACCCTAACCCTAACCCTAACCCTAACCCTAACCCTAACCCTAACCCTAACCCTAACCCTAACCCTAACCCTAACCCTAACCCTAACCCTAACCCTAACCCTAACCCTAACCCTAACCCTAACCCTAACCCTAACCCTAACCCTAACCCTAACCCTAACCCTAACCCTAACCCTAACCCTAACCCTAACCCTAACCCTAACCCTAACCCTAACCCTAACCCTAACCCTAACCCTAACCCTAACCCTAACCCTAACCCTAACCCTAACCCTAACCCTAACCCTAACCCTAACCCTAACCCTAACCCTAACCCTAACCCTAACCCTAACCCTAACCCTAACCCTAACCCTAACCCTAACCCTAACCCTAACCCTAACCCTAACCCTAACCCTAACCCTAACCCTAACCCTAACCCTAACCCTAACCCTAACCCTAACCCTAACCCTAACCCTAACCCTAACCCTAACCCTAACCCTAACCCTAACCCTAACCCTAACCCTAACCCTAACCCTAACCCTAACCCTAACCCTAACCCTAACCCTAACCCTAACCCTAACCCTAACCCTAACCCTAACCCTAACCCTAACCCTAACCCTAACCCTAACCCTAACCCTAACCCTAACCCTAACCCTAACCCTAACCCTAACCCTAACCCTAACCCTAACCCTAACCCTAACCCTAACCCTAACCCTAACCCTAACCCTAACCCTAACCCTAACCCTAACCCTAACCCTAACCCTAACCCTAACCCTAACCCTAACCCTAACCCTAACCCTAACCCTAACCCTAACCCTAACCCTAACCCTAACCCTAACCCTAACCCTAACCCTAACCCTAACCCTAACCCTAACCCTAACCCTAACCCTAACCCTAACCCTAACCCTAACCCTAACCCTAACCCTAACCCTAACCCTAACCCTAACCCTAACCCTAACCCTAACCCTAACCCTAACCCTAACCCTAACCCTAACCCTAACCCTAACCCTAACCCTAACCCTAACCCTAACCCTAACCCTAACCCTAACCCTAACCCTAACCCTAACCCTAACCCTAACCCTAACCCTAACCCTAACCCTAACCCTAACCCTAACCCTAACCCTAACCCTAACCCTAACCCTAACCCTAACCCTAACCCTAACCCTAACCCTAACCCTAACCCTAACCCTAACCCTAACCCTAACCCTAACCCTAACCCTAACCCTAACCCTAACCCTAACCCTAACCCTAACCCTAACCCTAACCCTAACCCTAACCCTAACCCTAACCCTAACCCTAACCCTAACCCTAACCCTAACCCTAACCCTAACCCTAACCCTAACCCTAACCCTAACCCTAACCCTAACCCTAACCCTAACCCTAACCCTAACCCTAACCCTAACCCTAACCCTAACCCTAACCCTAACCCTAACCCTAACCCTAACCCTAACCCTAACCCTAACCCTAACCCTAACCCTAACCCTAACCCTAACCCTAACCCTAACCCTAACCCTAACCCTAACCCTAACCCTAACCCTAACCCTAACCCTAACCCTAACCCTAACCCTAACCCTAACCCTAACCCTAACCCTAACCCTAACCCTAACCCTAACCCTAACCCTAACCCTAACCCTAACCCTAACCCTAACCCTAACCCTAACCCTAACCCTAACCCTAACCCTAACCCTAACCCTAACCCTAACCCTAACCCTAACCCTAACCCTAACCCTAACCCTAACCCTAACCCTAACCCTAACCCTAACCCTAACCCTAACCCTAACCCTAACCCTAACCCTAACCCTAACCCTAACCCTAACCCTAACCCTAACCCTAACCCTAACCCTAACCCTAACCCTAACCCTAACCCTAACCCTAACCCTAACCCTAACCCTAACCCTAACCCTAACCCTAACCCTAACCCTAACCCTAACCCTAACCCTAACCCTAACCCTAACCCTAACCCTAACCCTAACCCTAACCCTAACCCTAACCCTAACCCTAACCCTAACCCTAACCCTAACCCTAACCCTAACCCT
>NC_081855.1:57526159-57773659 GCF_963259705.1 Myotis daubentonii | reverse complement strand
GAAAAGCCCAAGTATTTGCCCATCATGGTCAGCACACTCAGTATGGTGTGTTTTGGTGTACCCAGTCGGGAACATCACAGTGACTCAGCAGGCAGTGTGAGAAAGGGGACATTTCCCACGGACTGGATCCACGGCACTACTCCCTCAGGAATGGCACACCGCGAAATGAATTGCAGACTGTGCACGGTCACCATGCCCTTGGGAATTGTCAATGGTACGTGGGTTCTCTTTGATGGCCTGGCATTACTTTTCAATGGATTAGGAGGCACCGCCACCAAACTGGAGACAGTCACAGCGCTGGAAGAAGTGAAAGCTGTCATGATTCCAAGACATGGCTTGCCCCCATGCAACACTAGCCTCCAATTCAAAGGGATGCAGGGACAGTCAGCATCACTGCCATGATTTCTGAGGACCATGAAGAAATCACCAGGACCGAACTCTGGGAGAGCATGCACCTCCCTCACGGAACCCACTTCACTTGCACACAGGGCGAGCTGCAAGGTTGCTCGTCTCGAGTCTCAACAGCATGTGACATCCAACTCACAAGTGTAAGTACTGCCTCACAAGGGAAACGAGGCAAGCACTCTGAAGGCGCAGTCAATGCTCCTGTGAAATTCAGAGAGACAGCATCATCAGGGCAAGCACTGTAGCAGCCATGGACAGCGGCACTGCTGTGCAGATACAGCACTTCCTTGGCAGGGCCTCTGCTGTGGTTCCACTGCTGTAATGCCATGCTCCTAGCCTTGCGACAGTGTCTTGGTACTGTGTGCTATCTCAGCAGGCTCACATATTCCTTTCATGCACACGGTAGTGATCACGCTGCGTCCGCCATGATACTGTCAAGGGGAAGCATGCACACATCCCTAGTAAGGAATCGCAGCCCAACGCGCACAAACGCCATGCGCAAGGCCAGCACTCGTACAGACAGGACAGCCGAGCACAGTGTGATCGGGGAAAACCCCCGCAAGGGGAACATGAGGGAAAATTGTCGGCTCTTGAAGCTGCAACACACACATGTAGCAGAAGATGTCATGGAACAGAAGGTAACTTCATGACACAGGAAACACACACCTCTCCAAGAGCATGAGCACGCATGTAGGAAAGACCCATTTTGTGTTCTGCTGCACATTCTCACAGAAACGTCAACAGAATGGTCACTGGCATTCGCGGAGCGCAGGGCACAGAACTTGCACAGACTGACCTCCAAAGCACTCCAATGGCCTGAGAGGAACCTCGCCACAAGTGCTGTCCATGTCACCACTGAAATGCACTCTTTCGCACCATCACTGTGGCTGAACTCATTGTACCAGGAACATGAAGGCACGACACACACAGGATCATGGCAGAAGAACACGCGAAGGCCAACGGACACTCACAGCCAAAACGCCCAGCACAATTCTGCCAGTGCTGGAAAGCAGACAGCATGTGTCAAGGGTTAGGAGCACGTGCAAGGGCCAGCACCGATCCAACCGGAAAACAGCGCCGACCACAGCAGCACACACAAGCAACAGGAAGGCAGCAGCCCCAGCAGAAAATGCCGCATGACTGCACAGCACCACACAGGACAGAGCACACAGACTGCACAGCAGTGGCAGCACTTACCCTTCCTGGCAGGCAGTCAGAAACCATTCGCTGCAATGGATGACGGACGTCGCCGTTTCCCAGGGAGCAATGCCACAGAGCTACCAGCACACATCCCTGCAGAACATTGGAAAGTCATTGAGTGATGGAACTGTGCCGTAAAGGGATTCGCCGCAACACACCTCATACCCACCATGGAAGAAATCGACGAACGGTATGGAACTACATAGCCGCCTAAGGCAACAACACATGGGCAGGAAAGAAACAGCAGGAATTGCACATCAGGGAAGACAACAAAAGGAAGGGACACAACCTCAGGCCGCAGTCAAGCGGCACAAACACAAACAGCAATCCCCACACACAAGCAGCACAGCAGCTGCACCGCAGCAACAGAAGGCCCATATTTCGAAACCATACTCCAAACGGTCAGAAGAGCATAAACAGGACTGGCAAGGTCTGCAGGCAGCCACAGCAATGCTCACAGAAAGCACCATTCTCCACAGCACATCTCAGTGACTGAGTACGAAACCGAGAGGCAGAGTCACAGTGAGGGGGCATGCATCCATCAGTGCTTTGCACACAATGGGAGACACTGGCAAGAGGAGAACAAGCGAACACACACATTCTGCATCCATGTCTCCCCGTGCCTCCCCGCGCCTCTCTCTCTCTCTCTCTCTCTCTCTCTCTCTCTCTCTCCTTCCCCCCCACCTCCAAACCTCCAAACCTCCATCCCCCCCAACCCACACTCTCCCACACATCAAGCACCGTAAGGACACGGGAAAAGTGAGCACAGAAGACACAGGAAAGGACAGACAGCAACCATGGGACGAGCCATGAAAATGCGTGCATCAGATGTGGACATCCAAGCGCAGAAGCATCATCAGGGAGCAGCTGCCAACAGGGCCGAAGCCAGCAACAGACAGTGAACAACTGCCTGAAGACAAGGCGAGAAACAAAGCAGTGAACAGGAAGCAATCCTCGACAGCAGCAGGCAGCACAGAGACATAACTGCACCTCAAAGAAGACACTGGAAGCAACAGCCAGCAGCTGCAAGGAAGGCTCCACGGTGCACACACTCATTCGGCCAACGCACTGTGAGGGCAGGCTGTGCCCAGCAGGCCTTACTGGAAGGCAGTAACGCAAAGCCGGGGAGGGAACACACAGGAGGGGACAGCAGGGAAGCACACGTATTCAAAGAAGAGCGGGCTCCCCACGGGAGCTGCCCAGGCTTAGAGAGGTGCCCGCAAAGAAAAGACACGGCAAGACGTGATCGCAGGAAACACAAAAGCTCACATCAGGAGAAGAACTCAACGGACATGTCAGGCAAAGCCTGAAAGGAAGCAGGAAACAGCACTGTAAGAAGCCTCTCCTGAAATGGGAAATGTGCTGCAGTCCCGAAAATGGCCACGAGATGGCGGCAAAGGATCACGAATAAAGTGGCTTGAACTTCACGGCGCACAGAGAAGCGATTGCCAGTCCTCCGGCTTGGAACAGCAGACACTGCCCATCTGAAGCTGACAGCTTGGAAGAGAGGCTGCACGGAAATGACTGACAGTCCAGGGGGGGAGCACCATGGAAAGCCGCAGGGGAAATCAGAAAGTACGAACCCAACCTGACATCTGAAGGATTTCCTAGCACAGCACAATGCAGCACAGGAAAACATGCAAATCGGCATCCCGACAGCCCAGGGATGGCAAGGCTCCATTTTCCCAGGCGCCAAACCGAAAAGGGATCCTCAAAGCAGACAATGGGAAACGGCTGCAGAAGCCGAAATGGCAGGAAGGAATCACCGCAGCAGCACTGTCACAGACTGACCGCGGGGAACAACACGTGGACGCCACCATGCACGCACACATGCGCGGAACCTGTGTAAAGAGGACCCACGGCATCCGTGCTTAGGGAAAGCACCTCACTGAGAACACAGACACGAAGATGTTCCCTGCGGCCTGCAGAAAGCAGCAATGCAGCACACAATGCCAACAGTACAGGCGCCCAGCACTCGTTTGCCTCCTTTAATGGAGAGTCAGTGCCAGGAATGAGGCTGGAAGGAGAAGCAGACACATGGAGCAGGACAGGAATCTTGCGAAACAAACACGAAAAAGAAAGGAAGACAAGCCAGAGGCAGCACTGAAAACAGCAGCCCTTTGCCACGGCACAGGAAGCCATCGCCTCCTGCACCGAGGACAGAAAACCTGTGCCATGGTCAAGAGCACAGGTGGCCAGCGACATCACAACGCACACCCCCTGCAAGCACAATCCCCAAACGGCTGTGATGGGGCACCTCAGGGAAAATGCACCACAGAGTACATGTGACTAACGTTAGGAACCCACGGACAGAAACACAGCTGTGAGGTCCAGGGGAAACTGCGGAAGGCATCAGCGGGTGCTCTGGAGGAGAACACAGGTCATGGAAGAGCTTCCTGTGCTCAGCTACCGAACATGCTAAGAGCAGCAGAACTCCGCTACCCAAAGCACACCTGGCATAGCAGGAAACAGTCACGCACCGGACACTCACATCACCGGAGCTGCTTGCAGGCAGGCAGCCAGGCAGGCAGCCAGGCAGGCAGGCAGCCAGGCAGGCATGCAAACAAACAGGAAGGAAGGAAGGAAGGAAGGAAGGAAGGAAGGAAAGAAGGAAGGAAGGAAGGAAGGAAGGAAGGAAGGAAGGAAGGAAGGAAGGAAGGAAGGAAGGAAGGAAGGAAGGAAGGAAGGAAGGAAGGAAGGAAGGAAGGAAGGAAGGAAGGAAGGAAAGTAGGTCATAGGCAGCCTTCAAATGCTTTCGACACATCAATGCACTAAGAAAGGGTAACGGAACAGCACCAGCTCCCCACCGCTGCTGAAATACTGCGCCACCCCACTGACAGCCACCAGAGGGCAGCAGAGAAACAGAAGCGGCGCTCAGAAACGTGGAAGCGCAGCGGGGCGGAGACATTGTGCACAATCCTCAAACAGCGCTCAGCAGACGCTGACAGTCTCAAGCCAAAAGCGTACAGGGGCGGCTACTTGCAGAAGAGGCACAGGCCAACATCCCAAAGCAGCACGGACACATGCAGGAAAAACCATGGACCAGCAATCACATCCGGAATCGCACGGAAGCCCTGCCAAGAAATGCCTAAACAGCAAAACAGGCAGGCCACTTTTGAGAAGCCTGCTGTCAACAGAAGAGCACACGCGCTCGAAGCCGGCAAGGACACCGCACAGGCAGCAACCGCACGCAGGCAAACACTCAGAAAATGACCAGGAAGAAATGGCCAAAGAGGACCACACACCAAAGGCAGTGGCTACCCTTGCTGGGATGACATGTGCACGTCATCAATGACAAGGGGCGGAAAGCGTGGAAACGGGCAGCGGCATCCCAGATTCTGGAAAGCACCACTATCAGACTTGCAATGCAGGGACCTTTTCCCACCGCTCTTGCAGACCGGGAGTCAACCAGGAAATGTCCAAGTGACAGGTGCCGAGATCTTCTGTGGCCCCTTCACAGCACTAACTGGATCGAGGAGGAGCATGCAAACAGGGCATGTGGCAAAGATAGATATGCAACCTTGGAAGCAACAGGAGACAACCGGAGAAGAACGGGAAAACAGGAAAGTGGGACAAGGCAGAGCACAGCACACAGAACAGTGCGTGGCCCCTAATGGGAGCCTGAGAATGTCAAGCCAGAGCACTGCAGCGAATGCTCCCTATCCAAAACCAGACCTCTCCGTGGGAACCTGTAGGAAGGAGGGGTTGGGGGCAGTGGGGGAGAACTTCAGGTCCTCACGGGAGGCAAGCAGTGAGTGGAAATTCGCACTGAAATAGCAACACCGACCCACCCTTCCGCAATCCCTGTGGAATAGCACATGGGAGCTGTGCACCTGCATGCCAGGTGACTGTGGCTGGCAAACAGCAGGGACGACACACGCTGCTCCGCCTTCAATGTCCCATGAGTTCAAGGCAATCAGGGAGCACGCAGACAAGCCTACAAGGCCCCAGGAAGGGGAGCCAAGCAGAGAGATTGCTCTCCGCCCAGAGCATAGTCCGTCAGGCACACGCACACAATGTAACCACTGGAATTCATGAGCACACGCCAGGAAAGGGAAATGACCGACAGGCCGAAAGAGGACCCCACACAGGGGAGGGAGCAAAGTACCTCTGAAAGTCTATTCTCTTGGACCAGGAGGACTGAGAACGTTGGAACATGAGCCGTGCAAACGCTGCGGACCCACTGCCATGGAACTCACACCTAAAAGGGAAGCAGCCCCACACCTGCCCGAATTCTGACCGAGACACTGGACAACAACGGGTCCACCTAGCACCTCAGCGCCCGCACTCACCGCTCCCCCTCCCTCCCTCCCTCCATCCCTCCCTCCAGCTCTCTGCCCCCGCTCACCTGCAGCCTGCAGCCTCACATCTGCAGCCGCTCCAGAGAGGCCCGCTGAGCTCTCGCCTCAGCCTCCAACACACGCGGGGGGGGGGGGGGGGGGGGGGCCTTGCTCTGAGCGGCTGAAGCCAAAAGCGAGGGAAATGAAAGCAGCTGCCAGGATAATGCTCGCACCTTCCTTCCCCTGAAGCAAGCCACTGTGCGCTGCAACGGCAACAGCTCCCTCTCCTGGGTGGGGGGGGGTGCGGGGGGGGGGGGGGACTGAATCCCCGGCCTCAGACACCAACCTCCTCCCTGACAGGACCCGCAGTCTCTGGGCAGCAGAGACGGCACAGCCGTAAAGTATCAGTCAGGGCTTCCCTGCTTCCGGTGCCCCCAGAGCCAGAAAAGGCGCGCTGAGGCACTCGGCCTTTGTCATTGAGATGAAGCTCACCTGCAGGCATGAGCTCGCGCAAGCCGGCAGCCCCCCATCCTGGCAGCCCCCCATCCTGGCGGGAAAAGCTGAGTTGTTGCCCACGCCCCTAGCGACCACCCAGTGAGTCACAATGAGAACCAGTGACGTAGCTTCCTTCTGAGGGAACCTGATCAAAGCAAGGTGCGCCCTCCTCATCCCCTCTCCACACCATGGCTGCATTCCTCCCTGGGCACCGCCCGCTCAACCGCCCAAGGAGGACGACACAAAGTCACGGCACAGGCGACTGCAATCATCTTAGGCCAGGGGTGGGCAAACTTTTTGACTCGAGGGCCACAATGGGTTCTTAAACTGGACCGGAGGCCGGAACAAAAGCATGGATGGAGTGTTTGTGTGAACTAATATAAATTCAAAGTAAACATCATTACATAAAAGGGTACGGTCTTTTTTTTCTTTTTAGTTTTATTCATTTCAAACATCTGGCCCGCAGGCCGTAGTTTGCCCACGGCTATCTTAGGCACACAGGACTTGCCATCGTCGCGGGAAAATTCCAAGGAAGGTCAAGGAAGCACCGCAGCACTGCAAATCGATACTGAGATGCACCAAGGGGCCCCGTGAGCCTCGCCGGATGCCCGCCACCTCCAGCAAAGCCTGGGTTTTTCCTTGCATGCAAGGAGGACCCTCCGTTCCTTTTGCAGACAATCTGACTGAACTAGACCTGCACTGTTTAACCAGGGGGGCGGGGGCGGGCTCCGGTAACCTAAGGGAATAAGAGCAGGAAGAGCAATGGAGAACTGGAGGGGAAGGGCGGGCGGCTGCGGCTGATTGCGGAAACCGATGTGTGGAAGTCTGGGCAGAGGCCCTGGGCCACACAAAGGAGAGCTGGAAGACCTGGCCCGGGAAGGTAAATGGCCCGCCCCATTCTCCTGGCTACAGAGGTCCCTCGTGTTCCTCGGGGCACAAGAACCTGTTTTGAACAGGATGGGGGGGACATAACTCATGAATGAAGAGAGCAACTCATCGGGAAATGCCACAGAGGACAGTGCATGTGAGGGACTGGAACCCCGCAGAACCTCAGAAAGCAGCACCGAAAGCACTCTTCCTAATGGCACCCATAAGGCTGCTGGAGACCAAAACTCCCAGCACTTACAAATACACCCCATAAATGGGGAGCCTGTGTGGATTGGGACTTGAAAGACCCCTGTGGAGGACCAGAAAACCTTAGCTAGCGCCACGAGTAGAGGACGCAAGCCTCAGAAACAAGTAAGTAAGTGAGCAAGTAAGTAAGAAGCCCCAAATGCTCCCCCAAGTGCTCCCTGTGTGTGCTGCCTGAGATGCCTCCTGCTGAATTCCACCACACCCACCCGTTTCTGTACAGGCTGTGCACCTGCTGCCCTAACACTCCCAGGTGATGCCATGGTCAACAGGGCTAACAATCCTGACACATATGTCTCCGGGACCCCAACGACTCCATTGGGGAAACAGCCACTGTGAGGTGGACAGACCCAGCAATGGAATGCATCCTGGAACCAGCAGCAGAGAGAGATCCGCAAGGCAAGTGCAGACCTACCTGAGTTCCTGCTGAAACCTGTTGGGCTTGCAGAAGTCTGCAGACACAACAGGCAAAAACCATGCTCGCTACATTAGAGCCCTCTGGGAATGCACACACCGGATGGCCAGTGAGACAAGAAGCTGGGCCGCACCCAACAGAAACTTAGCCATAATCCAGGATCAGCTTGCTGGCAACGAAAACTGTGGACAGGCAATCTTCAGAGATAATGCTGACTGACTTTGTTTCACAGGTAGGTGGGCCAACTCCTGAGGATGACAGCAGATCTGGCACAGAGGGACGATGCGATGGCTTCCTTGGAAATCCAATCTGATGAGGGAGATGAGGGGCAATTGCTGACTTCACATCCATGCGCTGCTAAGCAAGGAAGTGAGTGCCTGTGCATGAGCACAGAGGGAACCACTGGCTAGCCCTCAAGGCTGAGTGGGTGGAGGTGGTGCTGCTGCAAAAGAGCAGGAGCCACCATTGAGGGCAGGACGCAGATGAACATGTTGTGGCTTGGAGGGAGGAGGGAGGCTGCAAGTTTCCATGGCAGGATAGGGGGGAAGGGCACAGGGAGGAGGCAGGTAGAGGAAGGTGTCTTCAGGAAGGATAAACACCCAGCATCCCTAAGGTCACAGCAGAGGAACACATGCCCCCCAAACAGGCCAGAGGATTTAGGGGAGATGGGAGGGAACCTGAGAAGCATTGGTGGAGATGCAGACTTCCGATGCTCACTCAAACAGGATTCTGGAGGATAGCGAGAAAGGAAAAGCATTTCCTGGGAAGAGAGGGACAGAGGACAGAAAAAGAGGTGCGTGGTGGGAGCTGGCTCCAAACAGTTGGAGGGCTGAGCTGCAAGGCTCCAGGGAGCCGGGAAGGCTCATAGGTGTCTTCTGGGCAGACAGTAGACGTTGCATAAAATCCTGAAGGCAGAGCTAGTGACCAAGGCCCATCCATCCCTTTCCACCGCACAGGGAAAAGGCTCAGGAAGCGTGACAATGCACCTTCCGAGAAGCGACTGGAGAACACGCCGGTGAGAGGCACCTTCCTTCAATGGGACACCCCAAGGCACCACTGGCTACCATCACCCACAGCCATGGACGCCGAGGGGCACAGGGACACACACACACACACATATCACCATGGGCACAGGGACACACACACATCACCATCAAAGAGCAAGCCCAGGAAGCAATTAGCTGAGCTGCAGCCTCCATTGCCAAGAAACTGCAATGGGCACCCTGGACTCAAAGCACCCGAGACTGTGCACTGCCACTCCCAGCCTGCCCTCGCACCAATCCCTTGCTCTCCATGCACCTCCGGGGAACCCCTCGGCCCAGCTTGCACCACGCTCACTTGCTTGCCTGCCCCTGTCCTTGTCGCTCTGCCCACCACCCTGCTGACTTGTGGCTCAGTGACTCCATTGAACGTTGGGGACAAGACACTGTGAAGGTGGGAACTGGGAAAAAGGTCCAACGGCAGCACACACAACACAGAAGACACAGTAGATGTGGATGCTGTGCCGGCAAGCTGATGGGGAAGGACCTCCAAGATGCACACGCCCAAGCTCTGGGGTGGGGCATGCACCGGGACATGACTCCTCGAGAAGCACTGCTGGTGTGTCAGTAGTGAAGGTGGAGGTGCAGATCACAGAGCAGCACTGGGCTGAGGGAAAACATTGAAGGAACACCCTTGGGGGAGAGGGACACCAACACAGTCACTCTGTCATTGAGCGCAGCACGCTGCAGTAGTGGAAAGGACCAAGGGGTGACGGGGGGGGGGGCGGGGGGGGCGATGGGGGGGAGGGCATGCTTCTTCACACACAGGGTGACACAACAAGATCCAGCAACACGCACAAGGTGGGGCAGGGGAGGGGGGGGCAATGGGAGACAACACTGGTGCATAGGGCTCACAAATCCATGGTCTTCATCACGCTTTTCACACAGGCTGCTCTACCACATGGGTCATACTCTGCATACCCTAGACGTTGGGCTCAACTTCACAGGTTGAAGGGACATGAGGGGAAACAAGAGATGTGGGCACAAAGAAGTAGACTCAGTCGGCTTCAAAACAATGACTTCATTTACTTCAGCAGTGTAGAGGCTCGAAGCAAACCCAAAAACTACACAGGGGAATCTGGCATCTCTAAGAGGGAGGGCACTACATCAGGGGGTGCACTGAGTGGGCGCGGGCACGTTGTCGGGGAAGAGGGGGCAGGGGTAGGGGAACCGGAATGATTTCCGAGGGGTTTGAAGACCAACAGCTAGTCCCTGTGCTGGACAACAGCATACAAAACTGCCTGGGTCGGTGCTTTTCAGAATAGAATCAGGATCTCACTGACCCGCAGACGAATCGGGAGGCTTTCAGCCGCATACATCACCTCCGCGGTGGCAGGGGGAGGGGAGCTGATGGCGCGGAGAATGGTCACAAGGGGGAGTCATGCTGGCCCAGACACAGGCACACATGAGCATCCTCCAACCTACAGAGGAACACACACTGCCGGGGTCCAACCCCAGCAGGTCCAGGGGTTCCCAAAGGCGTAGACGGAGTCGGCGAAGAAGGAAGGAGACGGAGACAGCGTTCAGTTGATCAGCAGCCTAGCCAGGATCTCCAGCCAGGATCTCCAGCCAGGATCTCCAGCCAAGTTCTGGTCTGGATCTCCAGAGAGGTTCTGCTGTTTATTGTCTTGTTACATCCGTATTTATACCAGTTGATTTTAATCCTGTCAATTTCTATTACAAAGGTTAGGGTGTTTCTTATCTCCATTCCAGGGAGTAAAGATTATGTAGCTTAAGCATGATTGTTTGTAGTTAAAGTGATTAACTACCCGCCTGGCACTTAGTTAAGGAGTTTCATCCCCTCCCTAACTTCAGGGAAAAATCCCTACCTGGGGAAACAACCTTTCTCAGAGAGGTGACCTTGGTTAAAACACACAGCGCTAAGGGGAGCAAACATATTAAGAACAGTATGCCATATACGCCAGGTCCCTTGAAACATATGCTGTGCAGATGTTTCTATCCTGCAGCGACTGTGTCAAGCAGCAAGGATGGACCGGCTTCCGGCAACACACAGATGGAACCATCGGGCGGGAACGGTGGTTCCCTTTTCGCAGTAGGCTCCACCACATAACCCATGCAGATGCTGACAGGCATCTGGGGAGGAAATTGACGGGGAGAGAACGACACTCAGTCATGTCCATGGAAATTTATTTCAGCTCCAAGGGAACCCCCAAAGCCCCTGGGTCAGGCCAGCACCTCGGAATGAAGTGGGTACTCGTAAGCAGAATGGGGAGAGCGCAACAGGCTGCATTCGGCGGGGACCAGCAGCCCTACTTTGTGTGATGACGGGCACGAAGCCCGGCGGCCGTAACCATAAAAGACTGCCGTGCACTATTTCATGTTGTTGTTTTCCCACCCCGCAAATACGCACCGTAGTCGCGGCATTCGGCCCTAGGTTTGCATGCATGGGGGGGGCGGGGGGAGTGGAGGTTGCGTAGCGCGCCTGAACGATGGCCGATAGGGCCTCTTGAGGTGGCCCCCAGAGCAGCGCGGGTGTGGGGGCGGGGGTGGCTGCTGAAATCCGGGAGCTAAATGACTGCGCTAGTGCTAGGGGCGGGGGCAAAGTAAACACGTTGTGCGTGGGGGGGGGGGGGGGATTTTGGAGCCGGTGCCGCTACTGGCGAGGCCTGGACGACAGGCCAGAGTCACACCTTCTTTCTTTTCTCATAAAACAGATGCTGGCTTCACCCAGCATAGTTGTCTGGTTGCCACTTCAAACCGCCCAGCCACAGGAAGTGGGGGGGGGGGGCGGGCAGGACTGTGGATGGACACTCCAGAGAACAAAACCAACCCATCCCTCCCAGAAGCCACAGGATGACCAGCGGCTATCGGACTGAGCCCTCCTCAAATGAGCGGGGCATGGGCCGGGGGAGGGGGGCGGGGGCGGGGGCGGGGGCGGGGTCTTCACTCACAGGTTTTCATCAACTGCCAACTACCTGGTTAACGACAGCCCGACAGCCCGTTCACCCCTTACACCTGCATCGGAAAAAGGACTGACACTCATCTGGCAGCAGGGCAACAGGATGGGCACTTGACAGGCAAAAAGGAGGAACTGAGTTTTGTGGGGAGGGGGATGGGTGGCATGGGGAAAGGGGGAAAGTGGCCTACACTGGGACTCCCGGCTACACATTGCCATGACACACACTGCCTTTACACGGGAACAGGAGCAAACATGTGCTGACACCAAACGGGCTACAGTGTGGGGGGGGGGGGGGGGGGCGGCAAATGGTGGACGGGTACAGAAATGATCACATGAGGCCCAGGTGAGCAACAAACACATTGCAGTGAGGAACTAGGCCAAGGGGGATTTGGGCACCAGACTGTACAATGCAGTCATGGATCCACAATAAAAAGCATGAGCAGGTGGGTGCTCCGCTATTTTTGCAAACCAGTTGACTTGACACGGTGGGGGGACCACTTTCATAGGCATTCATGGCACCACTAAGCACAGGTGAAAATCCTGCTACTGCTGTAAATGCTAACCCACCCTTGACACGGTGGGGTGTGCACTAATGCCTCCTTGCTACTTCTATGGAAACAGGGGCAGGGGAGAACACCCTATGGACCAAACTAGGTGCAACAGGGGGGCAGCTGGTGGGACACAAGAAAGGAGGCTGTGCGTGCCATACGTGTCCACTGCTTCCAACAAACCATGCCGACCACCTCCAGATCGTCCATGGGTGACTCCACGGAGCCTTCCCCTCGGTTCTTGACTTCCAAGAAACATGGGAGGGGGGCAACAGAACAGACAAGCACTTAAAAGCATGTGGCCCACCTTCACACAGGGTGACGGGTGTATGGATGCTTCGCAAACCAAACACACATTCAACCTGATGCAGCTGAGGCACAACATGAAATGAGGTGCATGAAGCAGGACTGAAAACTGGCTGCTGGGGACACGACATGGAGTACCTCAGGGGACATGGACTGCAGGGGAAAGTGTGCTGCTTACTATTCAACGGCTCAGAAACAGCAACACACAATAGGAACCAACCAACCCCTCCATTTGGACTCAAGACCCACCCTTAGAAAGAACTGCTATAAGCACACAACTCCATGGGCCTCACACAATACTCTCCTGGTCTGTGTCTTCTCTGTCTCTCTCTCCTATCCTTGAAATAAAACAATGATATTGACAGCCCACCCAACCAATACACTGTGTGTGTGTGTGTGTGTGTGTGTGTGCGCGCGCGCGCGCGCGCTCATATGGTCACTAAAAACATAGGAAAGGACACAATTCACTCACAAACTACACTGTGCTCACAGGTCCTACGAGACACATGTCAGCTCCACACAAGCTACACAGATACATGGTAGGGAGCAAACACAGTCACAGCTTCCATTCTCTAGGAAGCCGCACCATGAGGGGACACTGGGGCATCACAAGCACAAGACATAGCTCCACGCTAGCCAGGTGACGGCAGGACCACAGGCCCCTCCAAAAGAAGGCACAGGTCCCTCCATCACAACAGCAACCTCAGTCGTCCGGACATGGCCACCAGGAAAGGCACCCACCCACCCACCCACCCGCTTCGCTCACTCAACCACCCATCCAACACATGGACCACAGAAGACTCCAAAGAAATACAGACCTGAGGGATATCCTACTCTTTACCCCTACAAGTTACCAAATATCACTCCCATGAACTTCAAAATGGACGACAACACTTCAACCTGCTTTAAGATCCTGGGTGCAGCAAGGACCTCTTCTGCCAGAGGGGGATCCCTAGGGAACGGACTGCACTTACTACAATGATGTGGCACCCTCCAGGGCTGCCTACACTGCACTGCTGGCAGGGACTACGGCTTTTCAAGACTCAGCAACAGTCTTTGGGAAAACAGGAACCTACATACCCAAATGGCAGTCTCGGCAAGGTTTCCCTGAACGTGGCAACAACCCACCATCCCCGCCGCCCATCTGCCCGTGATGGTTGCCTACTAAGCTGCCATCTCCTACACATCTTGCTTCATACGTCTCCTCAGAGATTCTAGGCCCAACCAAGGCATGTCCTTCTCAACTCACAAAGACAACAACAACACTGGATCCCCAAGCCATGACCTTTCCAACAATGGGTGTTCTAGTCAACTTTCATGCTATCCATAGCTCCTCCGGATCCACCTCTCACTGGAGCTCTACGTCCAGCACCTACAAACCACGACAGCAAGAAAGAAACCCAGGCAACACAGACATGCTGTCTTCTACTTACAAGTTTTCTGCAACATGACAAAAACACTCTGCCCTTACCTGACAATCCTGTGAGAACAAACAGGCTTCCCTGCAGGTGGCTATAACCACGCACAGCTCGACAGACAGACCCTCTGTGGGAGGCAATGCATGGCTCCGACAACACACTTTCCAAGGGTGGCATGCACTCCCAAGAACAGGACCGAAACACTCCACTCCTCTACGGTGCCAGGGGACGTACAATCCACAGAAGCTGGGGCACACACACACAAAAGTCCCATGGATGGCCCTGACACAGATTGGAACAGTGAAGAACACACATGGAAACGGCAGACAGGCAGCCCTAAAAAAAACATAGCAGGCTCACAAGGACACAAATCTACAAAAACAATGTGTGGAAGCCACTGCTCACCTGAGTTCCTACACAATAGGAACTCCTCACACTCCAAAACCACACATGCGAGGCACTCACATGGGGACTTATTTTTTGCATGTGGGAAACATAACAATTCTTTAAAAAAATACAATCATGCACATATCAGACAAGCATTTATCTTTCCTTTCAAACCTCAGGACAATGGCTTCCCGTGCACCTGGAGAGCACAACACAAGGGCAAGAGAGAAAGAAAAACAGATCCATGGAAGAAAACCACACCTATGGAGGATCTTGCCTCCTCTCATGCATGGGACACAAACAAGCGCACACATCACACCTACAGGATAGGGATGGGCACGGCACCCATTTAAAACACAAGCCTCTTCATGCCACAGGCCACCACGATCCACAAGGAGGAACAGTGGACAGGGAAAAAACATCTTTGGGCCATGACCCATGAAAGCCTCACTCCGCTACACACTCATCCATCATACCCTTATTCATTTTCTCGAGAGAAACTGCAACACTCATCCATCCTTTAAACATTCACACACATCCTTGGCTAACTTACCATTCCCAAAACCGACATACATGGACTTCATCTCTACATCACTCCAGTTCAAAAACATCCCCAGGCCACTTCAAATGCCGCCATGGCCACAAACCGCTTTGGATCACTGGACAGAGCATCAGCCTGCACCATCCAATACCCCAGGTTCCGTGACAGCCAAACGTGGGTACCTTTCAGGTAGGCACAGCCGTCTCCAGTTGGAGCTGTGAAGAAAGCAGATGATCCATGGTTCCACCTCTGCATCCCATGCCTCTCCCTCTCCATGCCTCCCTGTAAAACAATCCAGAAAATAGAGTTACATTGAAAAACCTGCAACAATACAGATCACCAAAAGCATACAATTCTATTCAGCCTCTCACCCTCCCTGATTTTCCATGGACATGCCCCTCTTTCAACGTCATTCGGCCCAAGGTCCATAGAGGTCCCGTGGATACCACTGGCTTGGGACACACACTGTGCATTTTCAGAAAGGATGGGCACGGATGAATGGCAAAAAAAAACATGGCAAAAGAAAGCCGTCTAAACGAGGACATCGGGATCGTTCCACCTTCTTTCATTCGGAGACATCCAGGCAACACACATCCCCAGACACTTGAAAACGGCGGTCATCGCTATCCATCACACTCCCCCAAAAACCTGGGAGCTCTACCACCGCTGCGGCTTTCACGAGGGACCGCTCACAGACAGCAGACCATTCACACACCACAGGAGGAGGACAGACAGGCACCCCTCAAAAGAAACAGCACAAAAAAGGCATGCTCTGCAAAAAACCGACATGGACAGCTTTTAGGACACTCAAAAAGACACTTTGTCTTCTTAAATAGAAAAGACAGATGCTAAGGAAAACTTAACAGACAAGAAACCCATGTGGATAGCCCACTCCGCCAGAAAACTTGACAAATAGATTGCATGATGACGAGGAGAAAATACACATTTATGACACAACCAAGAAAAATGGTCTGACGTGGCTCCCCTACCTCCAAGCACAAAAAACAATCTTCACATGGCCTGACCCTACCCTCCCTTACTCACACACTTGCTCTCACTCCAACATGGGACTCCTTCCCTCAAACACCACCCACCACTCGACAACAAACAAGGACGCCCTGACGTGCAAGGGCCCTACCCAAGACAGCTTCACCCAAAGGGATCCCATCCTGCACTGTCCTTGAACCTTCACTTCCCATCTGAAACCCCCTTGCCCTCCTGCC
Source organism: Myotis daubentonii (assembly GCF_963259705.1). NCBI lineage: Eukaryota > Metazoa > Chordata > Mammalia > Chiroptera > Vespertilionidae > Myotis > Myotis daubentonii. Next base: position 57,757,350 of record NC_081855.1, on the reverse strand, counting down.
CCACGTGACTGGAACCCCTGCAAAACAGCCTTTCACAACCCCTAGTCCAACAGCAAATTCACAACATACCGTGTGCATACTTGTCCTTTTGAAACTGCCTACGTCAAAAACTCGCTTGGGATGACCCACATAGATACCACATTTCAGACGCTGACCTGTGCTTCCAAAATACTGCCAAACGAAACAGGACAAACGCTCCTGTTCCGTGCCACCCTGCATCCGCGGCAGTGGACCTACGACTCACAGGCAACACGGGCACACGGAGGCTCCACTGAAAAAACAACACATCCGGGCAGTGCTTTCTTGCACATTGCCATGCCACACAACATTGATTTCTCCTTTCACTTCCAAACACCATCCACTGATGACACCTGTCATGACTCAGGGAACAAAGGACAGAAAACACCACCTATGCCTAACAGACATGAATGTATGACCTTCCAGTGGGAAAGGAACCCACTCTCACCCAGGAGGTGGGCAACACACTCTTAGGCTGGACCACGATCATCAAATATCAAAACACACACCATCTTCCTTGTGAACCGGCTCAACACACAGCAATCGAAGGGACCCAAGCACAACATTTCAATCTTCTTGACAAATACTAAATGACTTCGCCATTTCACAAAACATCAGTGACAACACATGAAACATCCCACACACACACACAGGAATCCTATCTATCTGTCCCAACTCAACAAACACAAAACCAACTTCCAAGATTCCCAACTTTCACTGCATACTGCAAAACTTGGGGGACGACATGGTCATCCGTACCCCAGCCTCTCGATCCCCTACAACACTCCACACACAGGATCCCATTCCATACCACACGCAAGGGCAACCGGCGGCACAGACTCTACACAAACCCCATCCAAACATCCTGCTCTGGGACATCCAACATCGACACTTACCTTCTCCCTTTTCACCTACACAACGGAAGGGCGATGCTTAAACGGGTCAACATGAGACACGTGCACATCCACAAACACGTACACGGTATTGCAATCACTCAACACTACACGACTCAGCCTTTCTCAGAAAAACAAAACACATCCTCATGGGCTCCCCAGTCACTCTTTCTGTGTCTCCTTCTGTAAAATCCTTCCACACATAGCATAACAATCAACGCTTCTATAACAGTCCATGACCAGCTAAGCAAACGCTCCTGCTCTCAACACCTCTTGTCACTTGAACCAACTCTTACCCTTCTGAAGCATAACACCTTCTTACCTCTTCACAGCACAAACACATCCACCCAACGACACGCTGGGTCACCACACAGGGAAGCTCCAAAGGACAATCACCTCGCATAGATGGCCAAACGGGAACGTCCACCTGCAATACATGACTTGGCCTGGAAAAAAGAAGCAACAAGCATTTCCACCGCAGCCTTCCCCACACACGGTGGGAACAAACCCAAAGCACACAACACACACAGTTCGGGGCAGAGCCTCACGCGCCTGCACGGCACCCAACACGGGGCTCTCACAACTCACCGCCGCCTCCACCGGTCCGCCACGGCTCCCTCCAACAGCTGCCCACACAAGTCCTGTGCAAACAATGGGACCACATGATGACCCTAAAAATACATCGCCAAGGACTGCAGCACACACTCACCAACACCCATCTTCCCCACACCCACCCGTTCACGACCCCACACACACTCACACAAGCACACACGACCTGCATCGCCCGAACGGCTCCCACCTACAACCGTTCACAACAAACACATACAACACTCAACACAAGTCTAAAAAATTACCAATCACAATTCAACAATCTCTCACATCCATCTTTCTTGCTCTACTCCCCTCCCTCCCTCCCTCCCTCCCTCCCTCCCCCACCCCCCATCAAAATCTAGTGCACCAAGGACACTGCCACCCCACCCACCTGGCCGCTTCCATCACAGCCAACAGCCAACAGCCAGCGGGGACATCGGCCTTCCCTCAACCTTCTCACAGGGAACATCTTGGAAGCACAGGCAGTGATGAAGGGGCAGAGGGACAGAAAACTGGGGGCAGGGAACAAAACCAAAGTCTGAAAGACTTTTTAAAAAACTATCATCACACGCTCTTACAATTCTACTACGGTAAGGACACTTGCACACGCACAACGGACGACCCATGGACAGTCTCCCATGCCGGACAACATCATGGGTGGCTCACAAACACACTTGGACAACAACACGGCACGCACCGCCCACCTACATGCTCCACCACACACCCACAACACACATGCGTCCAAACACCTCTCCCTCACCACCCACTCAAACCACTCCAAAAACGCCACCGCCTGCACAAGGAAGCACCCAAAAAAAAATACATGCACCCACTCCCACACCAACGGAACAACAAAATCACAACACAGCTCAACCACTTACCTCTGCCGACAACGGCTGGGTACCTTGCCCCACGAAAAACGCACGACGACACACTGCTGAGGCATTACAAACGGACTCAATTAGCCACACGACGACGCCTGGCTCAGTCGGAATGAATGGCTACAGAAACCAGTCAGGGGAGTCGCCGGCTTTTAAAGGACTTTGGGCGGGATTTACAACGGCGGGAACTTTTGGGGCAGAGACTTCTTCAGGCAGACCCGGAGGACAGGCAATGCAATGGGCTCACCCAAACTCAAAAGGGAGGGGCCTTCAGAAAACACAATGGCTGCACTGAAATCAACTCAAAAACCACTGACTTTCATCTCAGTGGGCCCACTACACTTACCTTTCTTCAGCTCTGCTCCCTCCCGTGAAAACGGACGCAGCTGAACACACCCTAGTCCCGGCTGGACCGCAGCCTACCCTTCACAGGCCCTGGGACACACACCACCTTCGCCTTCCTCACAGAACTCAACAAACAACAGTCTGACCTGGCTTTCCTCCTCACAAACGTCCCTGGAATAACGCCTCACAGGCACAAACCACACTCAGCCAGCTCTCCCAGCCCACACACACCTCGCCCCAGCGCACAGGCTCCGTCCGACACAACAACTGACACGAGCTCTGGACACTCTGCACACACACCTCCAGGGAAACAAAGGCCGAGACGACAGCTGGCTCCCTTACCAAACACAAATCCTCGCCCTTCCTCCCCATTGCAGACGTAACATCATCCAAACAGACACCACTTCCAGCCACACAGCACAATCGCCTGCCCTTTCTAGATCCACACCCACATTTCTGTACCTGCGGGCAGTCACCAGCCTCCACCCTCATCACCTCAACAATGACCCATCAAACGCTCCATCCAGCTTTTACCCTAGGAAACCCCAGCACTGACAAGGACCAACACCTTGCAAACATGTTTCTGGGCCAAATCTCCAATGGCCGAGGGACCTCATCCCCCAACGCCATCCATCCAAGAAAACACCCTCACATTCCTCACATGGGAATCCCATCGTTTTCTCAACGACTCACACACCAAGCCTCTGACACCTCACACATCACACAATTGCATGGCCCATCTACAAACCAACCCTCCACACTCCACAAAACCGGCTCCTCATGGCCTTGGGGACTACTGGCAACGGCTCGAACACACTGGGCTGGGGGAAGCAAAAAAATACACAACACAATGGACAGGGGAAACGCGTGCCTCAGGGGACATGACAAACAGGAAGACACCCTTTTCCTTAACACCACCTGAGCTGCCATGCGGTCACAGTCAAGCAGCAATTTCAGGGGCCATAGAGCCAGCTTTAGGCATTTCGGACAATTGGGGTCCATGGAAAAAACACAAGGATGCACACTGGCAGAAGGGACATGGCCACAACACAAGGAAGCCAGGGGCACTCACATCTCCATAACACAAGGAGCACCAGCAGCTACATTTGCATAACACAGAGGAAATGCAAACAGCCCACGAAGGTCAAGATTTACAAAAGACATGGAAGCCCTTCATTCAGGTGCAAAAGAACAAAGCCCACAGGGAACGAGGGGGGACCACCTCACGAGGCCCATGGGAGGGTCAGCCTTGGAGCCCAGGACTTACTGGACAAACCAACTCCCAGGGGAAAATGGACCCAGTAGAGGGAATAGCAGGCACCACGATCTGCACCCTTGACAGGACATAGGGAAAGGAACCCAGTGGGACCCTTTTCACCCACCCTACGTGGCAGTCTGGACATGTTGTCCTTCAACACATCTCCACACTTGCTGCAGCACTTTCTGTCTGGCAATTCATTCTGCCATTCCGGCCGACAAGAAAGACGAGTTCCAGTACAAAAACTACGTAGCCAAAGGATGCCCCCTTCATACACCCGCCACCAAGGGGCACCTCTGCCCTCAGGGCCCACTCAGGAGCCTCACTTCGTGCGTGGATGACAAGTAAATCTCTCCATCACAGACACACACAAATGTTCATCCCCAGCTGGGTCTTGGCTCCACCTGCTGGCCAAGCAGGGACAGGCATTTCCAAATGCAATCCCCACACCAACACGGACAGACACACATGGGCTCCCACACAGCTTCCTGGGAGGAACTTGACAACGCGACGATGCTCTCCTCCCTCCATCCTTCCATTCCCAGGAACAGCTTTTCATTCTGCATGCCTGTGCTTTTAGAAAAAATCTTCTTTCTGGAGTGTCATAGTCACACAACGAGTGCAAGAAAAAAAATACCATACAAACCTTTCCCTTTCAACAAAGGTCACTTAACTTTCCTCAGCTGATTTCACACACAGTGATTTGGGCAATGGAAGTTCAAGGGATTCACAACATTCAGAAACCACGATACACTGCTTGATGCTCATCACATTCACATTTATGATACAGAAAATAACAAAACAGTCCTAATTGAGCACATGGGCACTTCAACAGCAATGCCTATGCATGCATGCCACGGGCTCAAAACAGGCGCAGAAATGCGTGTGGATTTCCACTTAGGGTGGCTGGGAATGGTTACATCTTTCGCAGGGAAGACAAGCACTAGCCCATGCTGCTTGCTGCTCTTTCAAAAGGACACAAAATCAGCAGCCTGGACATGGTCGGAGAGTCATCCAGAGAACCTCAGTGCACCCGTCTCCAGAATGCCCCTTGGAAGGGCTGCAAGGGGTGCTCAGCCACAGCCAGAACAGTGACTTCAGGGAATTCACTCTCTTCGAGGATGCTCCCTCAGCACGAATATCTCTCTCTCTCTCTCTCTCTCTCTCTCTCTCTCTCTCTCTCTCTCTCTCGCTCTCTCCCCTCTCTCCTCTCTCTCTCTCTTCCTTTCTAAAATAATAAAAATAACTTCCTACCAAAATGAAAACATTCTTTCTGCAACAAGCCATTCACCACAATCTTTTTCTCGGGGTACTAACATGTTCCCATTGCAAAAACTGACTGCGTCTAGCTCTGTTATGCCCAGAATTCAAGATCCCCAAGATACCACGCCAGGGAGCCAGTCCGATGCAAAAGCAGAAGGTCCTTTATTGAGTTAGCTAACCCGACCCGGGCCTCCAGTCGATGCAGCGACCGGAAAACCGAGTCCCACTCATGAGAAAATCAGGGCTTTAATAGTGGGGGGGGGGTGGGGGGGGGCTGGCTGTGGGCCCTGCCGATTGGCCAGGCGCCAAGTCGGGTCTTGTTACACAGGATGTGGTCATCTCTATGGCGCGCACATCCCTTGCTTGTCATTGGCTAGTTCAAAGAAATCCCGGGCGTGGCCAGCAGGGGCCTGGGTTTCCGGGAAGAAGGCACTCTTCTGAGCACATGGCCTCTGCCCCAACATGGAGGATCCAGGGTAAGATGGAGGGCATAGCCCTCGCCCTTTCATTCCCCCCTTGTCTTGGAACTTCCGTCTCAATCATGAGACGGACTGCACTTTTATTTCACCGTCGCTAGGGGCCCATAGTGAGCACACAGAACTATCAACTGAACTATTTTATACACTTAACAAATGGTCCGGTGGAAGGGAAAGAAACCATTTTAGCTTTAACAACTTCTATTGAAATAGGATTTTTCTTTTTAAAATTCCTCCATGGCTATTAAACAAAAAATAAATCCTGAGCATTACCAAATTTTGGAGGAATTACATAAGGAGAAAACCATATTGATCTACTCTAAGATTTTCTGACTTCCCTTGCTAATTTCTTTTCATGGATTTAAAACAAAACAGCAACTATTGGCATTAAACTTTCTTTCTATGTATAATCATGCTCTAGACCATTTATTCTAAACAGGCCTTTCCCAGCTTTACTACCCCTGACATGGGCATGATGACTCAGGCCTGTAAGCAGTACACAGGCTGCCAACTGTCAACTGTCTTTTAACAGAGACCCAAAACCTGATGAGCATCTTTTACTTTTGGGGGTCACCGCCCACAGTTCCCTTCCAGGACAGCCAACACACACTCAAGCCTGCAAGAGAATTAAAGGTCAATATAACATATCAGTACAATAAAACATGATACTAGACATGTGATACTAAAGTCTATTTCTGATCTTCCTATGAATTGTCCTTGTCATTTTGGAGCCGTGTCCATGAAGGTGCAGGCATTATCTAAATCTATTTAATGTTACCAGCATCACGCAGGTCGAGCACGCCGTAGCTTGAGCTTGAGCGGGTTGCGTTGATCTCGATCGACGCTCCATTTGGTGATGAAGTCTTTCCGGATCGTGGAGGGGTCCGCTGACCAGACATGAGTGTGATGAACCCAGGTCGCGACGCCGTCTACCTTGAGAGCAGTGGGGGTTGTCAGCACCACAGTGTAAGGACCCTTCCAACGTGGTTCAAGGGTTTCTCGATGATGCCTTCTGACGTAGACCCAATCTCCTGGTCTGTGTTGATGAGGAGTTGGGGTTGGGCTGGTCTCATAGATGGCGCGGAGGCGCGGCCAAATGTCCTCGTGTGCCCTCTGGAGCCCTCTTAAGGAAAGAGATAGTTCTTGATTTTCAAATTCAGCAAGTAAGTCAGCTTTAACGTTAGGAATGATAGGGGGTGGCCTGCCAAACATGATCTCATAGGGAGTAAAACCCAGGGTGTAAGGGGAGTTCCTCACCCGGTAAAGGGCATATGGAAGGAGAGCCACCCAGTCTCCGCCAGTCTCCATGGTTAATTTGGTAAGGGTCTCTTTTAGAGTTCTGTTCATTCTTTCTACCTGACCTGAACTCTGGGGTCTATAAGCACAATGTAATTTCCAATTTGCCCCAATAGCCCTAGTTACTACCTGCGTTACCTGTGAAATAAAGGCTGGCCCGTTGTCGGATCCTATCATAGCAGGAAAACCATACCTGGGTAAGATGTCTTCCAGCAGCTTCTTGGCCACCGTCTGAGCTGTTTCGTGCTTGGTTGGGTATGCCTCTACCCAGCCAGAGAAAGTGTCTATGAACACTAAAAGATATTTATAACCATACTTCCCTGGTTTAATTTCAGTGAAATCAACCTCCCATTGTGCTCCCGGCTTGGTGCCTCTGAGCCTGGTCCCTCTTTCATTTGATCCGACCCTTGCGTTTGTAAGTTGGCAGGTCTTGCAGGCAGACACAACCTGATCTATCTTGGTATTCTGCTGGTGAATTTTGATCCTGGCATGTTGGATTAAGTCCTTCATTTTCCGGGTTCCCAGGTGAGTGGATTGGTGCATATGTTTTAACATCGTGTCCCCGAGCCAGTCCGGCAGTATAAGTTCTCCTTCTGGTGTATGCCACCATCCCTTTATTTCCTGGGCTCTGGGGAGCTTTCTGATACGTTGCAACTCTTCCTGGGAGTACTTGGGCTGGTCTGGTAAGACTGGGTCCCCTGGGTCTGGTAGTTGTAAGGCCATGGTAGGGACCGAGGTAAGGGCTACTGCCTTTGCAGCCTGGTCAGCCTTTTGGTTGCCTTTCGCTACCGGGTCATCAGCTTTTTGGTGTCCCTGGCAGTGGATTACGGCTAACTTGGCAGGAAGCCATAAGGCCGCGAGCAGGTCGAGAATTTCCTGCTTATTTTTTATTGTCCATCCCTCTGCTGTCAATAGCCCTCTTTCCTGGTAGATTGCCCCGTGAACATGAGCTGTAGCAAATGCATAACGGCTGTCTGTGTAAACATTAAGCCGTTTTCCGGCCCCCAGTGTCAGTGCCTTGGTGAGTGCAATGAGTTCTGCTCTCTGAGCTGATGTCCCAGGGGGCAGAGCCTCCGCCCACACGGTGTTCGTGTCTGTGACCACCGCTGCACCCGCGTACCTGCACCCGTTCTGCACGAAGCTGCTTCCATCCGTGAACCAGGTGGCCTCTGCATCCGGGAGGGGCCGATCGGTCAAGTCCTTCCGAAGTCCATGTACCTGCTCCAGGATTCCAGCACAGTCATGTAGTGGGGCATCTAGGTCAGGGTCAGGTAGCAGGGTTGAGGGCCGCACTGGGATGGAACCGTACTCTAGGGGGGTTGAGCAGCAAGCTTTGATAGTGGGTCATGCGAGCATTGCTCATCCACCTATCGGGAGGTTGTTTTAGGACCCCTTCAATGGCATGCGGGGTTGTGATCCAGATCTCCTGTCCCAGGGTCAGTTTGTCAGCATCCTTGACTAAGAGCGCGGTTGCCACAATGATTCTTAGGCATGGTGGCCGACTCCAGGGGCCTAAAGCCTGGGTTAAAACTCCTTTTGCTACTCCTTTGCGCTCGTCTACAAAGAGGCTAAAGGGTTTTGTAATGTCTGGTAGGCCCAGGGCTGGAGCAGCCAAAAGAGCTTTCTTTATCTGATTAAAGGCAATTTCTTCTGTCTCAGTCCATTTAAAGGCCTTCCCCTCCTTGGTGGCTTCGTATAGGGGCCTGGCGATCTCAGCAAAACTTGGTATCCAGAGGCGGCAATAGCCAGCCGATCCTAGGAATTCCCTCACCTCCCTCCGGGAGGTGGGAGCAGGGATTTTCAAGACTGTCTCTTTTCTAGCATCTGACAACCGCCGCTGTCCGCCCTCCAGTATGTATCCCAGGTAACTCACCCTCTTTTGGCATATCTGAGCCTTCTTCGCCGAGGCCCGGTACCCTAAGGTTCCTAAGGTGGCCAGCAGATCTTTGGTCCCTTGCTCACAATCTTTGGCGGTATCGGCAGCAATCAGGATGTCATCTACGTATTGAAGAAGGGTGAGATTGGGGTGTTCCCTCCTGTACTCACCGAGGTCTTCATGCAGTGCCTCGTCGAAGATGGTGGGCGAATTCTTGAATCCTTGGGGCAATCGCGTCCAGGTTAATTGTCCACTGTAACCTTCCTCGGGGTCGTGCCATTCGAAGGCAAACAGGGGTTGGCTTTGAAGGAAAAAGGCATCCTTCAAGTCTAATACAGTATACCAGATTCTAGAGGGTGCCAGAGAGCTTAGGAGAGTGTATGGGTTAGGAACGGTTGGGTGTATATCCAGGACTCTTTTATTTACTTCCCGGAGGTCCTGAACTGGCCGATAGTCATTCGTATGGGGCTTTCTGACTGGCAGGATGGGGGTGTTCCAGGCAGATTGGCATGGAACCAGTACCCCTAGGCTTCGCAGTCTCCGGATGTGAGGCTGGATTCCCTTCCGAGCCTCCTGGGACATAGGGTACTGTTTGACTCTCATCGGGCCTTCTTCTGGTTTTAGTTCTACCAGCGTTGGGGCCCTGTGGGCGGCCAGCCCTACTCCCCCCGTCTCTGCCCAGGCGGTGGGGAATTCTCGCAGCCACCTGTCCATATCGTTCTCTACTGGGGGCGCCCCCTGGTGGAGGCGATATTCAGCCTCCAGTCTCAGAGTCAGAACCTGGATGGGGTGGCCTTCGCCATCGGTGACCTGAGGCCCCCCTTGTCTGAAGGTTATTTGGGCTCCAATCTTGGTCAGCAAGTCCCGTCCTAATAGGGGGTAGGGGCACTCCGGTATTACCATGAAGGAATGGGATACCCGGCCCGTTCCTAGATCTACTGTTCTTCTGGTAGTCCATGAATACTGGCTCATGCCAGTTGCCCCTTGCACCCAGGACTTTTTGCTGGCTAGCTTCCCCTGAGGTGTACGGAGAACCGAATGTTGTGCTCCAATGTCGACAAGGAAGTCAACAGGCGTCCCCTCCACTTTAAGAGTTACCCTGGGCTCGGGGAGGGGATCCGAACCCCGACTTCCCTAATCACTCAGTCCTTCCAGCTCCAAGACCTCCACCCGGTCTGTCTTGTTCCCCTTTTTACCGGCCTTCTTTGGGCATTCTCGGACCCAGTGCCCTATCTCTTTGCAGTAAGCACACTGGTTCTGTTGCAGCTTCCTTTTCCCGTCCCGAGCAGTTCTCTTACCTCTTTCTTGGCCATCAGCAAGCTGGCGAAGGTGGCGGGTCCGCTCCCCAGGGGACTCCATGGTGGTGGCTAGCAGAATCTTGGCCAGGTTTCGAGTCTGCTTGTCACTGGCAGCCACCATGGCGCGGGCTTGCCTATCCTCAGGGGGCTCTCGGTTATTGAACACCTTCTCTGCTACTACCAGTAAATCCTGTAAACTCTTTTCTCCTAATCTATCTATTCTCTGTAGTTTCTTTCTAATGTCCATGGCTGACTGGTTTATAAAACTCATGATTACAGCTGCCTTATTCTCAGGGGCTTCTGGATCCATGGGGGTATAGGTGCGATATGCCTCCATGATCCGTTCTAGAAAGGCAGCTGGAGACTCATCTCTTTCCTGCTGTACGTTCCCTACCTTGGTCAAATTGGTGGGCTTTCTAGCAGCCCTGCGGAGACCTCCCATTAGAGTCTGACGGTAGACCAAGAGCTTCTCCTTACCTTCTGCCGTGTTGAAATCCCATTCAGGCCTAGTTAAGGGAAAAGAGACATCTATCTGGGCCTGGTTCGTGGTCGGATTTCCGTCTACACCGGGAACCATCTTTCGGGCCTCATTGAGGATCCTTTCTCTCTCTTCCGTCATGAACAGAACCTGTAAAAGCTGCTGACAGTCGTCCCATGTGGGCTGATGGGTGAAAAGAACAGAATCTAGCAAGTCAATAAGTCTCCCCGGTTTTTCGGAGAACTTAGGGTTCTGTGCCTTCCAGTTATAGAGGTCGCTAGTTGCGAAAGGCCAATAAATATGGGGCTGGTTGCCATCCACATCCGGAGGTCCAGCGGCTCGTAAGGGCAGGGTCTTGATAGTGGAGTCGGGTGCTGCGACAGACAGCTCCCGTTGAGCTCTTTGCCGGGTGAGAGGTGGGCCTCCTACCGAAACCGGAACCGCGGCCATTCCCGGAACCCCGCCCCCAGCCATTCCCGGAACCCCACCCCCAGCAGCCATTCCCGGAACTGGGTCAGCTTCCCGCGACGGGGTAGGATCGAATCTCTCCGACGTCCTGTGGAAATGATACGGGGAAGGAAAAATTAACTCTTCTCCAGTTCCCCCCTGCAAAACCGGGTAGGGGGGAGCTGGAGCTGACGGCAGGGTGGCTTTCTTCTCCTTCTTCTTCTCTGCTTCCTGCAAGGCAAGAATGGGTTCTGGCTCCGGAGGGTGTGGAGGTAAGAAGGGCCTAAGCCAAGGTGGTGGATTTTCCACGAGGTCCTGCCAAGTAACAATGTAAGAGAGTTGACCAGGATGTCCCTCTTTGGGTTGGGAGACGACGTCCCTAACCCGGCGAATGGTGGGGAGATCGAAAGTCCCCTCCGGCGGCCACCCAACATTAAAAGTCGGCCACTCCCTAGAACAAAAAGTCCGCCACCGGTCCTTCCAGACCTCCGCACTGAGGTTGCTGGCCCTTCCCTTTACCTCTTTGAAATGATCGACCATAATGCTTAAAGGAGTAGTTTGAGCCTGTCCCATAATGTCCATCCAGTAAATCCACAAAATGAAACCGAAAAAACACAAACACAGACAACTAAGGGGCCCGAAAATATAGTATTCCAACTCCATGGAAGTGAAACCAAAACAAGCTTCCAACTCCATGGAAGCAAAAACCGAAAACGACGGCTGTGTGCCAACCAGCGGGAGCGACCTGACTGTCTCAGATTAAGGGGGTTCCTACAGACCTTCCGACTCCGCGGAAGCAAAGCTATACCCCTTCAGATGGAGGATCGGGGCGTCCCCCGGCTCCTCCTGCCTGTTGATCCCGTGCATCCACTCAGATCATTATTACAGGCATTTACAGATTTCAGAAGTGAGCTCACACCGGATAGATACAAAACAAAACACAAGACACAAACAAAACAAGACCTACCGCGGTCAGTCAGGCCCTCCGGACTGGGGGTCCCCTCAATGGTGTTGGGGATCCCGGCGAGCCCCCAAAATGTTATGCCCAGAATTCAAGATCCCCAAGATACCATGCCAGGGAGCCAGTCCGATGCAAAAGCAGAAGGTCCTTTATTGAGTTAGCTAACCCGACCCGGGCCTCCAGTCGATGCAGCGACCGGAAAACTGAGTCCCACTCATGAGAAAATCAGGGCTTTAATAGTGAGGGGCGGGGGGGGGGGGGGGCTGGCTGTGGGCCCTGCCGATTGGCCAGGCGCCAAGTCGGGTCTTGTTACACAGGATATGGTCATCTCTATGGCGCGCACATCCCTTGTTTGTCATTGGCTAGTTCAAAGAAATCCCGGGCGTGGCCAGCAGGGGCCTGGGTTTCCGGGAAGAAGGCACTCTTCTGAGCACATGGCCTCTGCCCCAACATGGAGGATCCAGGGTAAGATGGAGGGCATAGCCCTCGCCCTTTCAGCTCCACCCGAAACAATGACAGTGTGAGGTTAGGTGGCTCAGGAGGCGGCATAAGAAATAAAGAGTCCAGTGAATCAGAAAAGAAAGGAAGGAAGGAAAGTTTATTCTGCGTCCCCGGGAGACCCACATACCCCAAGGAGAGGGCAAGTGGATTCACGCCAACAGGGAGGGGGGCGCTTTTTTTATACTGCGGTTGGGTGAGGGGCGGGAACATGAGCTGAGGTATGTGGATTCAGGGAGAAGAAGCCGGTATCTGTGTCTGGCACGTTGATCTGTGAGAAATTACAGGGGAAGTCCATTGTCTCATCACATGTCTGCATGTATCCAATCCTGGGCTCTCTCCAACCTAACAGACAGCATCCCCTCCCTGGGACTGACTGCCCCCAAAGGGGCGCTCTCCGTGGATGGACGGACTCAACATGGACAGCCTTGCCTCCCTGCTACTAAATAACTAACTGCGGAAACAATGGCAGCCTCCAGGTCAATAGCTGCTTCTTCACTCATGGACCAAGGAAATGGCTGCCTCAATCATAGAGGCCTCCAGGTGACTCAGGGCATCAACAATCGTCACCTCTCGATGACCATCGCGGGAATGACGTATTGCCCCTCCAACGACACAATGGATGCTCCACAACTGCAGCCTCCTGGGAAATCACTCACTGCCTCAACAATGCCCGCCTACAGGGGACCAGCTCACACCCTCAACGCACCGGATCACCAGGCCAGGGCAGCGCTCTCGAAGGCCTCCCTCTGCCTGCCTGGGCCAGAAACAGGTCACACATCGACACCCGTCACGTCACTCCATTCAGCCACGGAATCATGGCCACCCGGGACAGCTTCCAGGATTTTCCACGATTTCTTTTTCAGAAAACATTTCGGTGGACCTGACATTTCAGCACCAAAGACAGAAGCACAATGTGTTTTCCTGCCATGGCCACAAGAGAGCAGCACACGATCGCTTGGCCGCACTGATGGCCTCACAGGCAGTGTCCTTTCACGTTGGCTCCTCCAAGGTGCTCTCTCCTCAGTACAAAGACAATAAAAACTCTGGAAAATTGAGGAGCACAAAATGCCAAACTTCTAAATCGGTGCCTCCTCATGTGCAATCACACAAGCAAGCACAGAGGAGAATCCTAACCTTTGAGTCCCTCCCTGGAATGGAACGGACCCTGGCTACAACGTGGACAGCATTTTTTCTTTTCAAAAACACCTCTCGGGGTCTTCTTTACAAAAATTATAAAATTCAGGCACTGACACCCTCTTTTGGGGGCGGGGTGAATCCTCACACAATGATATTTTCTTCTTGGATCTTTCAGAAATCGTGCAAGGGAGGGATGAACCACAAAAAACACATATTGAAACATCCACAAGGACAGACATCCACGATGGCTTGCCTCCTGCACTCACAGGGGAGCAAACCCCAATCCCACAAACATCCCTTCACTGCCAATCACACACGGGAACCTGCCAGAAAAAAACCCAGACACTCGAACCAATCACCATGCCACCACGGACACATTCCTGCTTCCTACCTTACCACATTCAGCGCTGGGACAGACAGCCACAACGCTAGGCTCTCCTTCCGCAGACACTGCAAGAGGGGACCGTGCAGCTTATGACACTCACAGGGAAATGCTCTGCCCCACAATGCTGCTCTTCAGCCTGCACAACATGCTCCTGAAAGCTGGACCCACACCAAAGGCTCACACATGTCCACCCCGCCTCTCCAACTGGGAAAAATTCAGACTGGTTCCCGTCATTTACATACAATTCATGCAAAAAGCACTTAGGGATTTCGAATAGAAACGTTTTCAGAGATGGGGAGGCAGGGTCATCTTTATGAAAAATGCAGCACACTTGGCAGGTTAGACAATTTCTAAAAACAACACAAAAAACAATAGCACATGCACAGCTGGGGGTGCTCCACACGCTCCTGTGGAAGCCTTCACACCTAAACCTGATGCCTTGAGGATCGCATTCCCTTCCGAAAACCAGGTATCGCCATGGACATATCTTAGGAACAAATCGGACAGAAATACAGGGTCATTCTTAACTTCAACAATACTTTCACAGCAACATGCAAAGTGCAAAACCTCTGCTCCTCTACATTCACACCCTTCCTGCGCTCAGTACAACTTCCACATCCACAAGCCCAGTCTGGACTCTTGGCAAACTTCAAAGCTTAAAATAGAAACACGTTTTTCCGCCCTTTCATCTTCACTGACTTCACAGACGATGGGCAGGAGACAGCAAAAACCCAGAAACACCCAGAACACACCTGGGATCACAGCCGCAAGACGAATCACGGGGACATAGGGTGACAGCTAAAACACATCATTTGTACGACAGCCTTCACTCAACCTGAGCTAATGGGACACATAAAAGGGCTCAGCACACAACAACACACAGAACACAGGGAGGGGGGCTGTGGCTCCTGCCTCAGAAAGAAAAGTCACAGCAACAAAGGGGAGCCAAGCCTCAGCGGCCTCACCTGGAGCCCCGCCACTCCTCCAGGACACTCTGGCACCTCCCACATCACACCTGGGGGGGGCTCTCCTCACATCCTCACATCCTCACATCCTCACATCCTCACATCCTCACATCCTCACATCCTCACATCCTCACATCCTGCAAGCCCAGATAACCTCACTCTCAGCCTCACACCTGGCCGGCGCTCTAACCGCTGGGCCATCAGGGGCACATACCCAGGAGGGGGTGCACAGGAGGCAGCTCATGCATGTTGCCCTCTCATCCATGTTTCTCACCCTCTAGCCCTCTCCCTTCCTCTAAGTAAAAAATCAAGAACATGCTTTTTAAAAAATAGAAAACTTGCAAGCTCTCTCCACCAACTCCTTCAAAGGCTGAAACTGGGAAAAGGAGAAAGAGACATACGTACATCAATACATACGGGAGGTATCAGTGTTTTCGAGAATTCAATGACAAATAATTCACAACATGAAAAACACAACAACATCTAAACAGCAGTCAAAAAACACACTCTGACGACCACAAACGAAGCATGGGGGACCAACAGGAGGACGAGGGCATGAGCACAGGTCCCGTGAGGCTCCACATTGACATAAACATGGAAGAACCTGGAACAGGGGGAGCAGGCACACTTGGCATTTCCACTGTCACACTGCTTCACTCACCCATTTCACGACCACTCCTTTGCAAATCAAAGGGAACCTTCACTGGGACATTCCAGGAACACCTTGTGCCTCTGCAGGTGATGCTGACCTGCCAGCTAAAGCCATGGGACAGTGACCAAAAAAGAGACCCCCATTGCAGCCATGCTGTCCAGGGCAGCCATCATGCCATCCCGGGACGGAAGGAACTCAAGCCTCTGGGTCTGCACCACTGCCCTCCCAGCACTGACAAGGGGTTCCTCACACAGTGCTGCACTGACGTGGCCTGGAAAGTGACTGAGCTCCCTCCCTGCCTAACACGTTCCTTGCTGTCTGTTTCACCAGACCAGAGGTGGGCAACCCCTGGCACGCATGCCAAACATGGCACATCAGTAACTTCCTGGCATGCAAAACCCTCTCTTAAAATCTTCCATTTACAATTTTTTTCTTAATATCAACTTTTTTATTTCTTAGATAAATTCAGTGTAGGTGCATCTTAGATAAATAAATAATTTTACCTAACAAGTTATCTTATTTATTTATTTATTTATTTATTTATTTCATTAAATCTTTATTGTTCAGATTATTATAGTTGTTCCTCTTTCCCCCCCCCCCCACAGCTCCCCTACACCCAGTTCCCACCCCACCCTCTGCCCTTACACCCCCCCCATGGTCCTCATCCATAGGTGTACGATTTTTGTCCAGTCTCTTCCTGCATCCCACACCCCTTTCCCCCCAAGAATTGTCAGTCCACTCCCTTTCTATGCCCCTGATTCTGTTATAATCACCAGTTTATTCTGTTCATCAGATTATTTATTCACTTGATTTTTAGATTCACTTGTTGATAGATGTGTATTTCTTGTTCATAATTTGTATCTGTACCTTCTTCTTCTTCTTCCTCTTCTTAAAGGATACCTTTCAGCATTTCATATAATCCTGGTTTGGTGGTGATGAACTCCTTTAGCTTTTCCTTATCTGTGAAGCTCTTTATCTGACCTTCAGTTCTAAATGATAGCTTTGCTGGATAAAGTAATCTTGGTTGTAGGTTCTTGGTATTCATCACTTTGAATATTTCTTGCCACTCTCTTCTGGCCTGCATGGTTTCTGTTGAGAAATCCGCTGACAGTCGTATGGGTACTCCCTTGTAGGTAACTGACTGTCTTTCTCTTGCTGCTTTTAAGATTCTCTCTTTGTCTTTTGCTCTTGGCATTTTAATGATGATGTGTCTTGGTGTGGTCCTCTTTGGATTCTTTTTGTTTGGGGTTCTCTGTGCTTCCTGGAGTTGTAAGTCTATTTCTTTCACCAGGTGGGGGAAGTTTTCTGTCATGATTTCTTCAGATAGGTTTTCAATATCTTGCTCTCTCTCATCTTCTGGCACCCCCATAACTCAGATGCTGGTGCACTTGAAGCTGTCCCAGAGGCTCCTTACACTATCTTCATATTCTTGGATTCTTTTTTCTTTTTGTTTATCTGGTTGGGTGATTTTTGCTTCTTCATATTTCAAATCTTTGACTTGATTCTTGTGATCCTCTAGTCTGCTGTTGGAACTCTGCATAATATCCTTTATTTCAGTCGGTGTATGCTTAATTTCTAGATGGCCCTTTTTCAAATCCTCCAGAAGTTCTCCCATTGTAGACACAGCTGATTCTCACAGACAATTGGCCTGGAGGTCAATTCCTCCCAGTGATCCTACAACAATCAAGGCTTAACTACAACAAGACTGTGCACAAAGCCCACAAAGGGGTGCACCAAGAGTGTCCACCTCAGGTGACTGGGGAGGCTGAGCCACTGGGCCCTATAGGACACCTAGCACACAAAGCCACTCTACCAACACAGGGAAGCATAAAAAATGCCGAGACAAAGAAACAGGACACAAATGACAAATGGAGGAAAGCAACTACTGCATATAGAGTTCAAAACCACACTTTTAAGGTTTTTCGAGAACTTCCTAGAAACCGACGATAAATTTAGTAAGACCCTCAAGAAATCTAGTGAGACCCTTGAGGTTATGAAGAAGAAAAAGGTACAGATACAAATTATGAACAAGAAATACACATCTATCAACACATGAATCTAAAAATCCAGTGACTAAAAAATCTGACGAACAGAATAAACTGGTGATTATAATAGAATCAGGGGCATAGAAAGGGAGTGGACTGACAATTCTTGGGGGGAAAGGGGTGTGTGGGATGCGGAAAGAGACTGGACAAAAAACGTGCACCTATGGATGAGGACAGTGGGAGGTGGGTGAGGGCGGAGGGGGGGGAACCAGGTGGAGGGGAGCTATGGGGCGAAAAAAGAGTAACAACTGTAATAATCTGAACAATAAAGATGTAATTAAAAAATAATAAAGAAAATAAAGAAAATGAAAACTCTTTATAATTGTTTAGCCCAAAGTGGCTCCTTCCATAATTTGCACTTCTTCATGTGCAATTCCAGCAGTTCTGAGGGAGGGAACTCCTAAGCGTTGGCTCCCTGGAATTTATCTGAGCCTGGTTCTAACATTTACAAGCAATGCTCTTGTTTGTTTGTTTGTTTAATATATTTTTATTAATTTCAGAGAGGAAGGGAGAGGGAGAGACAGAAATATCAATGACGAGAGAACAACATTGATTGGCTGCCTCCTGCACACCCCCCGCTGGGGATAGAGCCCACAACCCAAGCCTGTGCCCTTGACTGCCTCCTATCCTGAACCCCGTGTAGGCTCCAGTTTGGCCACCCCCACCCCCACCCCTCCACCCCCCTCCTCAGGGCTACACCTCCCTCCCTTCAAGTTCAAGGGGCCTCTTGCTTCCATTCCCACTCTGCCCGCACATCCTGGCGGGTCTTTGGGTTCCGGGTGCACAGCAAGGCCCCTCACATACATGAGTCAGAGGCCCTGCCTGCAGGAGAGGCTGAAACAGAAAGAGAACACTGGGTACACGAGGCATTCGGAGCTCGGGCCTTCCAGTCCTTGCAAAACGACATGAGCAGGCGCTTTAGGAGATGCTATTCCTACTGTGCTCACTAGGGGGCAGCAGAGAAGAGCATTTTCTTGGCAGGAAAGGGGGCGGGGCCAAAGGGTCTCTCTGAGTCCTGCTCCTCCATAAAGATCAAGATTCCAAGTATCAGGTGGCAAAACCGTGACCCCTTCATAAGGAATGTGAATTGTCTGTGACACCAGTATTCTTTAGATTGGTAAATGCATGAACAAACACCTTTCTAGAAACATGCCTTCTCATGGTACAATTTTTTATGTTCCACAGGACATGTTTGCTAATAGTCCCAATGTCTTTAGTTCTTCTATAAGATGAAGCAAAGCATGAATAAATCTGTGTTCAATAACCCCACTCCGCACCTAAACTCTCACTACATTGCAACACAGAATAGGAAATCTGCCTCCACCTCTCTCCTCGTCCCTTACCCCAGGACTCCCTACTATAAAGGGCTCCTGATGAATAACTGAGTTCAAATTTACATAAAAAGAAGAAGGAGGAGGAGGAGGAAGAGGAGGAGGAGGAGGAGGAGGAGGAGGAGGAGGAGGAGGAGGAGGAGGAGGAGGAGGAGGAGGAAGAGGAGGAGGAGGAGGAGGAGGAGGAGGAGGAGGAGGAGGAGGAGGGGGAGGAGGAGGGGGAGGGGGAGGGGGAGGAAGAAAGGAAAAGCCCATGTTCATTTCCACACAGGGACTTCTCATACAAACCTCAATTCAGGGAGTGACCTGCAAACCCCCTCCCACATCGAACTGACTGATAAAGAGATCTGGACTGAGCAAAGAGGAGATGGCAGGACCTGACCAGAACACACAGATTACAGCAGAACAGAGCTGAGCTGTGTAGCCTGAAAGGGAACTCACTCCGGGCAGCCTGACCCCAGGGCCTCCCAAAGCCGTGATGCTTCCTAATTAAGTAGCAGCACAGCAGACCACAGCGGGGTAGCAACACTGAGCTTCTCAACATCCATGGTGTTCTCACAGTCATGCTGTGTCACCATTGAGCTATTTGCACTAAATGAAGTCTCCCTCTTCACCGCACCTCAACTTAAGGACTCCAGTTGGCGTGCAGCTAAGGACAAGAACCATCAGTTAACAGACACCAGACAGCAGAGCCAGACTCGGGACCCCAGAAACAGACCCCAAACCAAAAGCTAAATTTCAGACGCAAAGCCAGACCCTGTAGCATGAGATGCCAGAGAATGACACAGAGCACCGTCCTTCAGACCCTGATGACATAGCTGCAACTGGACCCCACACAGGAATGCAGGAAACCAAACAGAATCCAGAACCCAGACAAAGAGCCAAATGCAATTCCACCTGAGACCATAAACACTGCAATCAGAACTCAGATCTGTGTTTAGGAACCCAGGTCCCTAAGTAGGCCCTGGACACCAGACACCAGCTACCAGATGCAGACACAGGAGCTGAACCACAGGCCCCTGACCCTGACACTGTCAGCAGGGCTCCAGACCAGGAGCCAAGGCCCTCATCGAAACCTAACCCGAACCCCTAAAACCCTACTCCCCAATCCTGTACTGGTAAAACCCTGAACCCCTAAACGTCAAACATATGCTACCCCACAAAACATGGTGAGAATAAAGTACAAGAGAAAATGTTGCAACAAGAAACAATAACAGCAGATGAATGAGTCTGATGCGAGTGAAGGACACGATACAGGTTTACATCAGACTTTTCCATTTGAGCCAAACTATGGACAATTGCCAGGAAGCATCATCTTAACATATTGGGCTAATGCTCCGGGGAATGGTGGTTTTCCACTTTGTTTTATGCATTACAGTCAAAGGAGGCGATGTAACTGGGTCACATGAAATCCGTTGGTGATAGATTAGGGAGGCAGGAGAAAGCAACGGGCAGAGGAACCTCTGGGGTTGCAGAAAAGTAAAATGATACACACAGGCCTCTTTTCCTTCGCGGTGCAAGATAGTTAACAGGCAACAATGAACATGATAACAGCAACAACGAAGGAACTTGTGGTCTCTGCCTTGGTGCCCAGGAACATTTGGTTGTGCCCTGAGGAGTCTGGAAAAAAGGGAAGTTACAAGTTACCCAGATTTTTCAAGCAAATGTTTTCATAGATGCAAAAAGACAATAAGCTCAGTTAAGGTCAAGATTGACCATCTCACCGAAGATACCGGCCTCGGAGGCGACTACTCACCCAAATTGCTTTCAGTTACAGTCTTCATTTCAGACCAGCCGGTGTGGTGACTTTAGGTGCTAGACTTTGCAAGACCGCCATGCAGGCCTTCCCTGAGCTTGCCAGGTTGGCACCTGGCCTCCTTCGTCCAGAACACAAAAGGCCTGCCTTCACGGGCAGACACCCTTGGGATCACAGCAGGCACAAGTTGGGGGACATCTTGAACGTCAGTGGGGCAGTAGCAGGGAAGGTTCTGGAAACCAGGTATGCAAATATCACCTCTCGGTCTGAGTCAGGGAAAATGAGGTTGAGGGTCAGATCTCCTGCCTCTGGCATAGAAATAAGGAGCTCTTGGAAACCAAGGAGCCCTAAGGCTAAACACAGCTCTCCTTTGGAGGCCTGCTTAGCACAGGTCTTGGGTCGTTTTTAATTTTTTTTTTAAATATGTTTTATTGATTTTTTACAGAGAGGAAGGGAGAGAGATAGAGAGTCAGAAACATCGATGAGAGAGAAACATCAATCAGCTGCCTCCTGCACATCTCCTACTGGGGATGTGCCCGCAACCCAGGTACATGCCCTTGACCGGAATCGAACCTGGGACCTTTCAGTTCGCAGGCCGATGCTCTATCCACTGAGCCAAACCGGTTTCGGCAATTTTTTTTTTTTTTTTTTTAATAATTTCACAACTTGACCATGGTGACTCCATTTTAATTATTATTTTTTAGTCCTCACCTGAGGATATTTTTCTACTGATTTTCAGAGAGAGTAGAAGGCAGAAGGAAAGACAGACAGAAATATCGATGTGAGAGAAACATAGATTGGTTGCCTCCTGCACGAACCCCGACCAGGGCTGGGAAGGAGCCTGCAACTGAGGTACGTGCCCTTGACCGGATTTGAACCCAGGACCCTTTGGTCCACAGGCCAACGCTCTATCCACTGAGCCAAACCAGCTAAAGCTAATTGTTGTTGTTTTTTATTGATTGATTTTTTACAGGAAGAGAGAGAGAAAAAAAAATAATTTTTTTTCCACTTGTGGACACATTACTTGGTTGCTTCTTGTATATGCCCTGACAGGAAATGGAACTGCAGCCTGGGCACTGGGAAGGACATTCTAATCATCTGAGCTACAGCCAGGGCTGTCGGGTCTCATTCTGAATGTCCAAGCGGCGGGTCTCAGGCCCTGGACGCCTGCACCCCCATACCTGCCTGAAGCGACCCTGGGTCTGGGGAGCCCTCTGGCCGGAATGCACCGTGGGGCTCCATGCGGCCAGCAGGCGGCGCTACAGGACCATTCGGGAGGCCTCAGCCCAGGCTTCCTGCAGAGACCATTGCGGGCTCAGGGCCAGGAGGCGAGGCTGCAGACCGGAGGGCTGCGTGTGGGCCGTGCCCTGCACCTCTTCCCTGTGCCCTCTGCTCCTCTGTGAACAGCCAGGGGTGGGGTCGGCCCTGGATGCCTGTTTCCTGGAGGAGAGGAGAGGCTGGGGTGGGACAGGACCCACAGCACATTCAGCGCATCCGTCCCTCCCTCCGCGTCCAGGGCTGCCTGGGCCCTGGATCCCCAGTCTGCCCACCAGGCTGAGGGTGTGTGCAATGCAAGGGTGTATGAATGTCTGTGTGTGGGTGAATATGCGTGGGAGATTGGGCATGTTAGCTCTGTGCGTACATGTGTGCGTGCTGTGGGAGTGATCATGGGTATGGGTATAGGTCTGTGTTGTGGGTGTGTCATCTCTGTGTGTATCTGTGTGAGCATGTGGGTGCTGTGGGTGTCTGGGTGTATCTCAGGGTCTGGTGTGCCAGTGCCAAGTGTGCATGCCTGGCATCTGAGTGTGCGTGTGGTTCCATGTCTCTTTGAGCCTGCCAGCATCCCCTCTTCCCCAGCCCAAGAATTCACACAGGCTGTAGTGCCAGTGTGTCTACACATGGTCTGAGCCATTTCTCCTCCTCACTCTAAGACGCTTGACACCATCCCTGCTGACACTGAGGCGCCCGGAGATGTGGCCGCGCCTGAAGGGGGTGCTTGGGGAAACTCATCAGCCCCCCATTGCTGCGGAAGCAGTGGCCACTGTGCCCACACTCAGCAGAAAGGCCCAGCTGCCAATGTTTAGAGGTCATGTGGCCAGGCTTCCTGGAGCCAGAGGGTGACTCAGTTCCAGAAGGCTCCACAGTGCCCCCCACCCACGCATGCCCCAGAGAAAGCCACATGCTCCTCTGCCCATGCAGCAGGCATGCCAGGCCCAGCAGGTGGGTGCTGTTCCCAGCTGCTTCACCCAGCCTCCTCAGAGCTCCCCCACCCACCCCTCTGCCAGGTGCCCACACCTTCTAGCCGCAGCAGACAAGCACTGCAGAGGAACTGTGGAGAGAGCTCTCTTCACACCCTGGATCTTCCCTCTTGTGCATTAGCAAGTGGCACAGAAACAGCCAGTGCTGTGAGAATCTACCTGATGACGTTTCAGAGCCTTAAGGCGTGAGCTGCTCCCTGAGAGTCACACAAAGTGAGTGGTCAGCCTGGCATGGGCAGTCCTGAGTCAACGACAAAGAAAGAAAGGAGTGTGAACAGGCTGGTAGACAGTCAGTACCTTGGCTAAGGTGCTCACCAAAAACTCACAGTGAAAGCCAGGACCACACCCCGTCTCTCTGGTGGCTCCACGGCTTGGAGTCTGATCTTATCCATCAATCAGGCTTGTGTTGCTCAAGTCCCCTCTTCTGGCAGGACCAGCAATGGGGGCCTGAGCTGCAGGAACCCAGCCATGTGGGGTCAGGATTCAGGCCCACAGAGCTGTCCCTGACCAGTATGCTGGCCTCTGGGTGAGCGAGAAGCTGGGGAGGCCTGGCTAGGCCTGGGGAAGCATTCTGATATCTGTGCTTAGATACTGAACTTTGCCATTTAGACTTTCTGAAAGGAAAGCTAGCCTTCCAAATATTTACCACAGGGACAAGCGAGGGCAGGGCCTTGGAGATGCGGGGCTGGGCAGAGCTTCGAGGCATCCAAGCAGGGCTCCACACGCTTACATGTTTAAATCTGCAAAGCTCCACACGCACTCACAATGTAATCAGACCTGAGAAGAGCAAGGCCTTTTGTTAAGCTCCAGCCCTCGTTCCTGTTGCAGGTCAGGGAGTGCAGGGCAGCTCTCGGCTGAGACCAGGCACAGAAAGGGCCACATGCAGGGAGGACTGACCAGGGGCAGGCCCCCCCTCCGAGGGCCTCTCCCAGGAGACAGGGCTGGGAACTCTGGGTCCATCAGCTGTCATGCCCTGAAGGGCAGGGCACCGGCTGTGGATGCGGACACGTGGAGAAATCGCTGTCTTGGCTCCACAATATAAAACAGAAAACTGCTTCTAAGCCTCTGGGCTACTCTCTAGGGAGACCCCACAGGTGTCTGTTTGGGGGATTTCCTGGGAAGGACACGTTCCCAAACATGCCTCCTCCGCCCAGCTTCCCTTGCTCCCCCACCCCCAGAGGACCCCACTGCTAGGAGGTGGGGGCCCTGGCTCAGGGGGCCAGGGCCGGCCGATGTGTGTGGGCCAAACCCGGGATGAGCTGGACCCCCACCAACTTCCACGGCCCATGGGAAGCCCTGTCCCCCAGGCCGGGGCTCAGGGAGGAGGTCCCTCCCGGCACAAGCCCATGAGGAGGTGCCCCCCCGCAGGAGAAGCTGTTGGCTGTTTGACGTGTTCCATGGGGACCTTTTAGTCAGCTCGGAGCCCCATGTCAGAACTGACTTAGACTCACGAGGTGATGGTTCGCGGACCGTCAGTGAGAACCTGAGGCCAGTGGGTGCCAAGGGTCCTCAGACTCATGTTGTGGAAAGCCTCCCGGACCTCAGTCCCCAAAGATGCGAGGCCCCTGCATGCGCACACACACACACACACACTGCCTCCCAGTCACCTGCACCAGAGCCTTTCTCTGTGACCTACAAGGGCCATGGTCACGGCCACGGGCCCTGCGGCTCCGGGCCCCACTCCCCGCTGATGGACAGCAGCGCTGCGGCAGCTGCTGAGATGGACAGTGTGACATCTGCTCGGTGTCCCTGTGGCCACATGGGTCCTGTTCGCCACAAGCCAACCAGAGGCCTTGCTGTGCCCGGGTCCTCGGGCCGACGCCCACCACCTCCCCGTCCGGGTGAAGGCACGGGTGGCCCAACAGCAGACCACGCTGAATACCCACTGGCTGCGCTCTTTCCCTGGAAAGCAGTGTCCCCGGCCGGGCAGACCTGTGACACGCTTGCCTGGTACACCGGCAGCGTCTGCGTGGGAAGGTCTGAGCCAGGACACAAACACCCAGCAGGTGGCTCCAGAGGTGGAGGTCTCAGCCACGAGAGGTGCGGTCAGACGGACAACTGACCTGCGCCGGGAGGAGGAGCCGAAGACGCTGCCTCCACTTTCCTGTCTGTGGGACGAGCCAATCCTGTGCTTCCTGCGACAGCCATGCATCACATCCGCTTGGAGAGCTATTTTTAACTGATTTATGGATTTCTTCGGTGAGGAAGACATCAACTTCTGTTTCAGTCTGTCTTACAGGAAAATGTTGCAACTGTGCTCAGCTCAGCAACATGCATCGCTGCCCGTCTCGGCTCCAAAGTCCCATCAAAATTAATGAGGCTGGAAATGTGAGGCAGCTCGGATGCCACTCACGTTGAAGAGGAGGAAACTCGAGTTATCACCTTTTGTAGAATTCCACACGCCCGCTGCTGAGCCCCAGCACAGACCCCAACCACGTCAGGTGGTTCAGCCTCCGGTCCTTCTACCGGGTACGGGGTGGGGAGGGGTGCTCCGGGATGCCAGGGGGCCAGGCATCACCTGCAGTGACCGTCCTTAGGGGAGTGTATCTCGAGGGACCGTAGTGGCCAACACACCCCCTCCTCTCTGGGGAGGGGCCCATGGCTCCTGCCCCCTGACCGAGCTCCACCCCTGCGGTGGCCAGGGAGGGTCCCGACTCAATCCCCACAGCTCACCACCCACAGCTCCCTCCCACTCGCCGGGGCCGCTACTTCTCTCACATTTCGTTATCTTTCCTTTTTTTTAATCCTCACCCGAGGATATTTTCCATTGATTTTTAGGGAGAGTGGAAGAGAGGGAAAGACATAGAGAAACATCAGTGTGAGAGAAGCACATCAATTCGTTGCCTCCTGCACACTCCTGACCAGGGCCGGGCCAGGGCGGAGCCTGTAACCAAGGTACATGCCCTTGACGGGAATCGAACCTGGGAACCTTTGGTCTGCAGGCTGACGCTCTATCCACTGAGCCAAACTGGCCAGGGCTCTCGCGTTTCTTAACCTCTCTCCTCACTCTCTGACCCAGAAGCACAGCTGGGCCCCTGACAGGCATCTCCAGTGAGCACCGGGCTGAGAGCAGCTGGTCAATGCAGAGGAGAAGCAGGGATGTGCACCCAGGGGCTGTGTGCAGGGTCGGGGTCGGGGGAGGGGCGGCCAATAGACACAGGCAAGGAGCAGGGTGGGAGAAAGGGGTCAGCCAAACACAGAGGGGACTTGTCAGGAAGTGGTGCCTCCAGCGCCCAGAGCTCAGCCCCCAGGGCCCTTGCATGGCCTGGCCTGGGCTGGCCTGTGGGGAAGGGACCCCTTTCCCGTGCAGGCAGGTGCTACCCGACCACCTTTCGCAGGTGAAAGGCTGAGACTCAGAGATGTGGGCCCGAGCCCCGCAAGCAGCCCCATCTTCGCCCTCAGATCAGAGTTCCCTCCTAGCAGAAGCCCAGCCCAAAGCCCACTGTCAGCTTCCCTGGCATCTCTGGGCCTGGCTGGCCTGGCTGGGCAGGACCCCTTGAGGCAGTTGCCTCCCCAGAAGCCTCAGCAGCCTCTACCCTGAGGGTCGTCTCTGTCCTGAGGTCACCGGGGTGAGGGGGCCTTGCCAGACACTGATACTGGCCTCACCGCAGCCAAGTTGCCTGGAGGCTGTGGGGTTCCTCCCTCCTCCCAGCCACACCCCCACACTCTCTTCTAGAAGAAGCAGGAGGAGGTAAGGACCCCAGGGCCTGGCATTGCTTGGAGGCCTGGAGACCCCAGGGCCTGGCACAGGCTCTGTCAGGCCCCGGGGCCAGCTCCCCAGTGCTTCCCACAGTTTAATGGACGGATGACCCTTTTGGAGAAGAGCCTGAGGCTGGGTTGGCTCAGCCAGGGGCCAGTCACTGGGGGCCAGGCCCTGGGGGGCCAGTACCAGCTGTGAGGGCAGGGCCTGGACGCAGCCCAGGAAGCCGGCTCCAGGGCCTCGCTCTATAATTTGTGTCCTCTGGGGCTCGTGAGAGCTAGGATTTGATGTGGAAAGGATGGTTCCACTCTGTCTCACCCCATGCCCCAAAATAAATGCCCATAGATTGGAGGCGGAAGCGTCATTATAAAAGCACTGAAGGGAAGACAAGGGCGTATATGCAGGCCCTCAGGCTGACGGGGGAGACAACGGGGGAGACGCAGATCCAAAGCCTGAAAGGAAACAATCGACAGCTGCTACAGAAAACCTGAGGCTTCTGTGTGATGAGGAAACACCCCTAGAAAGGTTACATGCTGCCCGGCCGGCGTGGCTCAGTGGTTGAGCATCAACCTCCGAACCAGGAGGTCACGAGCAATTCCTGGACGGGACACACGCCCGGGTTGTGGGCTCCATCCCCAGTGGGGGGCGTGCAGGAGGCAGCCAATCAGTGATTCTCTCTCATCATTGATGTTTCTATCCCTCTCTCGCCCTCTTCCTTCTTCTCTGAGATCAATAAAAAAATAAAAATAAAGGTTTCATGTTTGCTGACACCCTGGAAACAGACCCTTGCAAGGTAAACACAAGCACTGATACCCATGGCATAGGAAACCCCACAGATCAGTCAGAATAACCCCAAAGACCCCATAGACAGTGGCAAAGGAGAACAGGAAGAACATTGAACCATCTGCCTGAGCCCAACAGAACGTGCAATCTCCACATCAACCATACAAGTAAGAACTCGAAATATTTTCTGACAAGTGCTGGTCAGAACAGCCTCTGGGAGGTGACGGGAGCCTCGAGAATATCTGTGCGCCCCAGAAACAGCCCCTGAGGCACCAAGCCCTGGGCTTTCACTTTTCAGGGGACACATGTCATGGAGAACTCAGACCCCTGAGGCCACCCTGGGGCAGGCCCTTCCTCTGGGACACTCAGCTCCCAGCCCCTTGCTGACCAGGGGGACTGGAGGCAGGGAGACTGCCCCTGCCTGTGTCTGGCTGCCCTGGCTCCCCACTGTCTCCTCCCTGCAGACTTCCCTTGGCCACCAACCAGGCCACTGGGGGTCCCCATGCCCGATGTTCTGGACCTTTCTGAAGAGCCCCCTCCTCTAAGCCCAGCCAGGCCTTCTGCAGCCTCTGCTGGGTTCTCACAGGACCCGAGGAGGAATGAGGCCTAAGGCAGCAGATCAGGGAGCAGACCCTGAGGGGGTGGCTCGGGGCACTGCCCCCACCCCCACCCCGTGCTCTGCAGGAGTCCTCATCCTGCCACTCCCCCGAGGGAGGGGGTGAACCAGCCCCTCCGCCCCCTCGTCCCTCCAGGGCAGGGCTCTGTGTGGGCAGCTCTGGCCCTTCTCTCTGGGACAACTTGGAGTCTCCAAGAGCCACGGCCCCTGGTGTGTGCATGACTTTGGAATGAATTGCGGTGACTCTGCCTTCCGGAGTGTTCCATCTCTAATTTATATGCGCCATCAGCCAGTTATTTGATCCAGATGCCTGTGAAACACTGTGCAGCAGGACGTCCTGCACGGGGGTGGCGGCCGGGCAGGGTTCCCGGCTCATGAATCAGGGAGTGGGTCTGAGGGGGAACGCACCCCCTTTCCCAGGAAACATGGGACTTGTTCCAGGTGCTTTTTCCGCCCCCGGGACAAGGGCCCCAGGGAGGGAGCGAGGGTGGGGGGGGGGGGGGCGGGAATGGGCTGTGTGGCAGCTGAGGGCGTGGGGTGGGGACAGACTAGCCCAGGAAGGACCCTCTGCCCACAGGGAGGGCTCAGTGGTGGCTGGATGTGGGGTAGCCCTGGGGGCGCTTAGGAGCTTGGCCACCTCTGGCCCTCAAGCTTCCCTTGGGGGGTGACACGATTCTGTGAGAACAACCTCCACTCCTACGCTTCCCTCGATATCCACCCCAGACCTCAGAACATCTCCAGAAGCCGCCCCTCCGAGGCCCTAGCCTGTGTCTCTCTCCTGATTGCCCCCTGGGTCTTCTCCATGGGCAGCCACAGGGATGCGGGGACACCGGTCGATGGCATCTCCTCTGCTGGCTGCCTCTCCAGGCTCTCAACTCACTCAGAGTCATGCCACAGACCCTGTTGCCCAGGACCTCGCGATGCCCCACACCACACCCCCCAAGGCTCAGGGACCTACATGACACTCCCTTCTCCCATGGCCTGACACCACTGCCTGCTGCACTACCGGGCAGCTATGTTCCAGAAGGACACACTGTGGGCTGTTTCCACCAACTGTCCCAAAAGCTGACCCCAACGATCATGGGGACCCCCGACACACACTGCACTCACTCGCTAGTGTGTGGGGATCATCCTTGGGAGCTGGGGAGTCAGGAGGGGACACCATATGCCCACCCTGGCCTTGCCCAGCAGAAGACACATTCCTACCTCTGGGCCACTCAGGGTCCCGGCCCCCAGCTGCTAAGCAGCCAGGCTGAGGGGGGCCCCAAGTCAGGGCAGCGGGGCCACCTCACTCAGTGTTCTCTGATGAGCCCAGCGTCTCCGAGCCACCAAAGGCAGGAGCTGGTCTGGCTTCACATATGACTCTGGAATTTTAAGAACAAAATACTTTTTAGGTTAACGTGGGCCAGAACCAATTTTCTGCCCCAAACCAAGGTCTTAGGGGGACCTCATCCCCACCAGGGGTGTGTCTGCAAGGAATGACCACAGACTGGAGTCACATCCAAAAGACACTGACTGGTTCTCTCTAAGGGCAGAGACTGCAGGGCCTGGAGATGAGCGGGGACACCCCCCAACCCACCCCATAGCTGCAGCCCCGCCTCCCAATCTGTGGACTCTGCTCTATGTGGACCCAGCCCCCCAGCTGCTGGGCCCCCTTGAGGTCCCCCTGCAGCCCAGACTCCTCATTCATCGCCTCCACTCCATCCTGAACTCTGGAGCCCTCAGCTCCCCTCAAGGTCCCTCTCCGGGCAGACACGGACCCCCCAGGGATTACAGGTTTGAGACAGGCGCAGGCACCGCCCACAGGGTCCCTAGGGTCCTTCCCATCTGTGGCAGGAGCCAGGGTCTGAAGCCAAACCCTGGGCGCAGAGCAAGGCGGGCGCCAGAGCAGGCTGCTTGGAGCCTCAGGGAGAGTGTCTACCTCCCGACTCCCCCCGGGAGATGAGGGGCTCTGCTGACAGCCTTCAACCTCTGACCTGTCCATGTTTGGTTCCCTGGCCCTCAGAGCAGCCCCTCCAGGGTCCAGAGAAGGACAATGGGAGGCAGGGAGCTGGGGGCCCAAGTAGGTCGCGGGACAGAACGCCTTCATCAGGGCGCCACCCCACGGGGCAGGGCTGACAAAGGATGGAGATGCCAGTCCTGCAGAGGCTGCTGGGGGAAGGGTGGGACCCCAAGGCCTGGGGAGCACCCCATGTCTCCAGGACAGGCAGTTGTGGCAGGGTTTTGATCCCAGCAAACCTGCTCGTTCTCATGGTAAATGAACAGATTTTTATTTCAGGATTTTCACATGTGTTCAAACAGGAAATAAAGCATGTGAGAAAGAGTGCCCCCTACACACTCCCAGAGCAGCAGGCTCCTCCTGTGGCCTCCATCCCACCCGCCTCCACACTGCCCAGGGGGACCCAGCACGGCCCAGGTCCCCTCCAGGCCCCGTGTTCCTGGGATGCTTTTCTCCGAAGCATTTACTACATGCACACACACCCACAGATATGCAAGCACACACATACATGCACACGTGAACACACATGCTTCACACATGCACAGGTGCTGTGTGTGCTATCAGAACACGTGGTAAAGAGGAGGCATGTGGATCCCAGTTCTGACCAGAGCGTGTGCACAGAGCATCGGACCTCCCCAGGCCAGGACCTCACACAGCCAACAAACAAGGAACACAGCACTGAGCAGCCGGCAGGGAGCTCTTCTGGGCGGCAAGATGGAGGAGGGGGGGTTGGCAAGACAGAAGGCAGGGGGCGTGCAGCCCAGACAGGGGCCCAGCAGATACAGGCTGGGTGAGGCTCAGGCCAGGCGGGTGCAGTGCATCCAAGGACTGAGGGGTGTGCCTGCACATTGCACGGTGGACGGGTGAGTGGACAGATGATAGATCGGGTAATGGATGGTTAGCCCTTCCTCCTCGTCACACCCGATCCTCTCGGAGCCGGCTTTCACCCCTAGTCCCCCCAAAAGGCGCTGGCTGACCACCCCTCTGCTCAATCAGGGGAAATGTTCAGCCTCGTCGGGATGGTCAGCAACCTCCAACCCAGGGTGACCCTTCCTCCAGGAAGAGCCTTCTTCTTCCTGCCACTCCTGGCCACCCCCTGGGGCCCGCATCCTACGTCCTGATGACTGTGCCCCCTCACTGTCCCTGGCTGGTCCTCTGGGTCCCATGGCCCCTGGATTACTTTTCTGTTGCTGCTATAACAGTGTCCCACTTTTATGACCTCCAGCCTGGAGGTCAGGAGACCCCACCCAAATGTCAGCAAAATGGACGTCCTCCTGAGATTCACTCATGGCTTCATTTTCCAATCAGCAAGGCCATCACTTTGCTTCTGTCCCTGTGTCCCCTCTGAGTGACACCGCTCCTCCCTCTCGAACCCGGGCCACCTGGATAATCCGGGGAAATCTTCTCATTGGAAAGTCCTTAATTCAATCGCACTGCTACACCCCTTTGCCATGGAAGGTAGCCTATTTACAGGTTTGGGGGGATTAAGATGTGAGTACCATTATTCTGTTGACCTCTGATCTCTGGCCTCCAAAGATACAAAAATCCTATATGTAAATAGCCACGCCACCGCAATATCTCTAAAAGTCTTACAAATTACAGTATCACGTCAAAACCCCCACAAAAAAACCTCTCATGTAAATCTAATCAACCCAAAAGTCCAAAATCTTGTCACCTGAGTAATTTAAGTCCATGTGGGTGAGGCTCTGGGGATAACCCATCCCTGGACATAACTCCTCTCCACCTGTGAACTGCCTGCAGCGACTGTGCTGACACCACAAGCTTCTGAGAATCAAACATCTCCCTGAACGGCTAGAGCTGGCAAGGCCGTCTGCTGCGCAGAATTGTTGTCGCGAGAGCAGATGCACAGAGAATTTGGTGCCAAAAGTGGTGAGTTGCCATTATAAGACCTGAAATGCATGCCACTGGCCAAGAGGCTAGGAGGTGAAGAACCTGCTGTAGAAAGTCGGGAAATGGCAAGTTGTGTTACGTGATAGTAAAAAAAAAACAACAAAAACAGGGCACTGAAACAGATTCCTGCAACAACCCAGAAAACAGGAAACACACCGACTGCAATCTGGTTTTGCGTGAAGGCCTTTCCAAGCACAATATCACTAGAGCGAACTGGTGGTTCGCCCTGCGTTTGAGAAAGCACATCCCGGAGAAAGCAGCTCAGAGAAGAACGGACAAACCTGCAGCAGCATCGAGAGGGGAAATGCAGAGCCCAGAAAACCTAGCACGTGAAGGGCCAAAGACAGAGACTGTTCAGTCGATAACGAGTAACATCGAGGGGCGCCCTGAGGACCTGGCTGCTCGGGACGGCGTCCCTGAACGGCTGCTGGTCAGCACCAGGGCGGCTAGCGGCAGCTCTCAAGGCTGCAGAGGCTCCCCAAGGTGGGTTCCCTCTGCAGTCTCGGGACTTCTGCCTTCCTGTGCTGTGTTTTCAGAAATTGGAACAGCCCTTAGCAGCCACCCTGTCCGTCATCCTGTTATGAAGGAAACACACAGAGGGAAAGGGAGTGTGAGTTCACGCAGACAATAAATAGCAGTGTGCCAGCAGGAAGCGTGCCATGCGGGGAGGCGAGAGCCGCTGCCCGCAGACACCAGCCTCTGCCCTGAGCTCACCCTTGTCGGTCTCTGTTCTCTGCCAACAGGCTTTTTTTTTTTTTCAAACCCGCCTTGGTCAGGTTGCAGGATGGGGCAGAGGGCCCTTTGCCCTCTAAACCCACCCCACCCCTTTTTTAAAAAAAAAAAAATACGTGTTTACTGATCTTAGAGAGAGAGAAAAGGAGAAGGAGAGAGAGAGAAACATTGATGAGAGAGAAACATCAGTGGACTGCCTCCTGCACCTGCCCTCATTAGGATCGAGCCCAAAACATGGGCATGTGCCCTGACTGGGAATCAAACTGGTGACCTCTTGGTGCCCAAGACAATGCTCAACCAACTGAGCCACACTGGTCTGGGCTGTCCTTCACTCTTGTGAGGAGACCTTCCTTGGCCTCAGCCCCTAGGACCTGTGCCAGGACCCCCGGGGCCCCCACATTTGCCTGTCCTGCCCTGCCCTGTGAAAGGGCTCATCCCGGGGAGGGAGGCACTTCGGAAGCGGTGGTCCGGCCTTTCCCTGAGAAAGGCTGCACGGTCAGCAAAAGAAAATCTGGAATGTGGAGCCACGTCCGTTCACTTCCCAGCTGTGTGGCCCTGAGCAAGTTACCTAACCTCTCTGAGTCCCGTCATCCGTGATTGTGAACCAGAACTACTGCCAAGGCCAGTCCTGAGATGGAGAGGGTGAGGGAGACGGGTGTTCGCTAGAAGACGGCCGAGCGATTCATGGAAAGCCTCACTCGTGGCGACGGTGGAAGCCCAGGACGAGGAGACGGAGAAGACGATGACGGAGCCTCTGCCGTGTTGGTGTCCCTGACGCTGTGGCTGGAATGTGTCGCCTGTCAACGTCACGGAAGGCCTGACACACGCCCCGGCATTTTCGCAGCAACGTGTTGTGCCAGAGAAAAAGTGGGCACCTCAGAAACTGGTGGGTCCCGGCTGGACCCGAAGACAGAGCACGAGCAGGAATGAGGCAGGGCGGTGTGGGACCAAAAAGGGGAAGAGGCCAAAGGTCAGCTATTTTGTCAGCAACTATTTTGGGGGAGAAACACAAAACTTTTTTCGAGCAGCCCTGTGGTCACGGTAGAGCCGGCCTCTCTCTTGGCTTGGAAAACGGAGTTTTAAATCAGTTTGGATATCAGCAATGCGAGTTCTTTCAACATTCATCTTTTGCATAGCAAACCTCCTTCTCCCAGCCACACCACAAGAAACTTTTGTCCAAATGTTTGCAATTTCCAGTGGAAGCAGATACGACTTAGCTTGGTAGGCTGTTTCTTTTCCTGGAGTTTTCTTCTTCTAATGGAATCAACCACCTGCCCTGTGACGCCCCCTGGGCTCCCACCCCCAGAGGGCATCTGGATATTGGACACCCCCACTCCCCTCCATGTTCCTCCGCAGCACCAGGCATCGCCCACCCAGCTCTCACCCACCCTGCAGGTGTCTGTAGGTCTAACTCTAATCCCTCTGACGACCCCAGAGGCTGAGATTTGAGGTTTTGCTTGTTGGCCCTTCTGCACAGGACCTGTTCATACCATTTGCCCATTTTGCAGGTGACTCCTGTCTTTTTCATTTTTAAAAATGGTTTTATTGATTTCAGAGAGAGGAAGGGAGAGGGAGAGATAGAAACATCAATGAATCAATGATGAGAGAGAATCATTGACCGGCTGCCTCCTGCATGCTCCCCCCCCAACCCCGCCCCCCAAGAGAATTGGCTCACAACCTGGGCATGTGCCCTTGACCAGAATTGAACCTGGGATCCTTCAGTCCACAGGCAGACACTATCCACTGAACCAAACCAGCTGGGGCTCCTGTCTATTTTCTAGTCGGCAGGAAAGAATTTCTTGTATGTTCCAGATATCAGTCCCTCGTTGGTTTGGGAAGTGGTCGGTGCCTTGGCTCGATGTGTCTTGGTTCGAGTTAATTTGGAGACGACACTTGCACAATCGTCCCATTTGGTCCCCAGGAGTGAATGAAGGAGGCAACGCCCACTTGACAGGCGAGGAACGCAGGCTCGGAGAGGCTCAGCACCTGCCCAATGCCTGGGTGTTTGTCAGGAAGGCTGGGTCCAGGCTGGGGGGAGGGGGGGCTGGCCCTGCCCTTCTCCACAGGACTCAGCTACATGTCGGTCTCCTCAACACGCGGTCGGTGCAGGACGCTCCCTGGTGTAAGGTGTGTGGATGTCAGTGCTTGCGGGATTTCAGTCTGGGCATCATGAAAGGGGCTTTTGTGTTCCCTAAAAAGCCCAAAAGGTTCAATTCAGTGAAACCACTTTAAAATGTTCTGCCTGGTGTCATGTGACTGCTGGACCAAGTGTTTCATTTTTCATCCTGACATTGCAGCCTCCGTGACCTGCCCAGCAGGCCAAGGCGCTGGGGCTACACTGGAGGCTGCTCCCCCACACCCTTCCCCTTGCCGTCTCTAGAGACTGGGGGCATCGGTGTGCAAAGGAGCCTCTCCGGGCAAAGTGCCAGGTGTGCCCAGCGACCTCCCGCCGTTCCAACAAGGCTTTGGAGCCAGGGCTCCACGTGAACCCCCTGGGAGCCATCTTGCTTTGCAATGTTGCCTCCCCTCTGTGCCCCAGCACCGGCCTGGCCACCACGTGGGTCCTGACCCGGCACCCAGGCAGTGTGTGCCTGGGGCAGTGGGCAGCCGGGCCTGGCTTTTCTGGGAGAAAAGGAACTTTCTGAACAAACTCGCGCCCCTGGGGGCCGGCAGCCAACTCCAGCGCGTCAGCAGGGCTGAGTCATCTGGAGAGGCGAGGCATTTCCCCAAACCCAAAAAGGGATGGATGATTGTGGCTGCCAGACAGCGCAGGGCATCTTAATCTACATGTTATTGCCTCCTACTGGCCAAACACCTGAACAGCCGTAGGCAAATTCCCCCATTCTGACAACGCTTGTGTATATGAAACCTGACCCTTGGATGTGTATATCTCTGCCTCGCCTCAGGACAATTTGTGTTAATAAAAAGAATGGGGTCCTGAGATGAGGAGATCTTAGGTTCTTTGACTAGGTTCCCCTGACCCCCAAATGCCTTTCAAAATTATGCTTCATCTCTGGGCTCTTTATTAAGTTACACACAGCCCTTCTCCAGATTGCTGAACCCTTCTACTTGCTGGAACAAGAACCCCGTCACCTGGGGCCCCTGAGCCAGATGGAGCAAGGACAGGGCCCCTCGAGGCCTCAAAGCCAAAACCAGCACCATATCCTGTTTTCCACAAGGTTGACTCTCAAAAGCAGGGTCACCTCCCGGAAAGCGAATGTTTTCCACACACTGACAACATGAAATACTGAGTCTGGCACCGGGGCCTGCGATGGTCAGGCCCCGCAAACGAACGAGGGACGAGGCGGGGAGTTCGCATGGACGGCGGAGCCCAGCCAGCACCAGACGCCAAGCACGGCTCACAGGGGTGTTTGCCATCCAGTTGTTACAAAACATTTAATAATAAAAAACATAACACCTTCCTAGGAGGAGGAGAGAGATGCACCAGGAGGAAGTTGGGAAGACTCAACATCCATTAGAGAGAGCGAGAGAGAGACGAGGGAACTGGCGCGGCCGTGAGGGCTTTCGGCAGGGACGCTCCCAGAGCTGCCTCTGTCCCCACCAGCATCCAGCCCGAGGGGCCTCACAGGTCCACACACCTGCTGGACACGCACCTGAGCACCTGTCGGACCCCAGCCTGCCTGACATATCCCCTCCACAATATCCCTACGAACGCCCACACCCAGGGCACAGAGAGGAGGACTGGGGAGGAGGCACGGAGAGGGGGACTGGAGATCCCGGTCCCCCCCAACTTCACCTCAGGCTCCCCAAGACCGTGGGCAGGTCCCTTTCTTCAAAGCTGAGCTCACAGAACTGCTGGTGGCCGAGAGGGACAAGGCAGGAAACTCCTGCTGTGAAGCCCGCATGGCTTGCTGCGGAGGACACACCCACTGTGCGCTCCCTGGGGGAGGCTGGCCCGTGGGGTCTTGCTCGCCAGAGCACTCAGAAAACGTGTCCCAACGCCTCTCTCATCTGTAACTTGGGCCAACCCCGATTTCTTTGGCCAAAACCCTCCTCACTCCACCCGTCACTGTGTCAACCCACGTGCCTCCCAGAAATGAAATCCACGTGTTTCTGAATCCTTTTGACTTCGGTCAGCCAGAAAGAGCACGGAGCGGCTGGTCCCTGAGGTGCCTTCCCAGCCTCCTGCCGGCTCCTCCAGCCTGTGCGCTAAGGACAGGAAGCGCCTGTGGCCCAAAGACACTTGCCGGCTTCCAGAGAGGCCCCAGTGCGGCTATGACAAAGGTCCTATGTTTCATGGCCATGGGACCTGAGTGTCCAGAACCCATAGCAGACAGCGGCCCGAGGACAACTGCCCTGGCCGAGGGTTATGACAAACCAGCCTGCACTTCTCTGTGATCAAGTGTGAAGTGAACTTGTCTTTCCCAACATGTGCTGAGCAGCTGCAACACTCGGGCAGGTCACAGCCCTGACCCCGGGTGCCCATCACTGTCACCCGCAGGTGCAAGAGATTCTGGGCAAACCAGAGCTTGTACCCCACCCGGGACTATGGCAAGCAGGATGACATCACAGCTAAAACTCCAAGGCCCAAAGGGTTAGAGTTAGGGTTAGGGTGAGAGTTAGGACTAGGGCGTGGGGAGTAGGACCCGTCCTCTTGGGCCTGGGGGGACTGGATGCAGCTCAGCACAGCCAGAGCTCTGAGTATGGGGTCCAGGCACCCAGAGTCCCCTCTCCTCAGAGGAGGTGTCTAAGTAGCTGTGAGGTCTTCCCGGGAGGGACCAGCGCTGGCCCAGCCTCATCCTCTCAGGCCCCGTCAGTGCCCAGTGGCGGCTGGGGCCTTGTCTACATCCTTCTCATGCCGCTTTCTCTGCCGACCACTTCCTCTTTGACATACTCCCAATCGTCATTTCACACAGTCTGTGCTTTTTGAATTATGTAAACTGCTATAAAGATTTGCATACATTACAAAAAGGACCAAGTGGAAAATAAGCCAAGTCACGCGTGTGCCCAGCCATGTGGAGCTGACCTGTGTGAGCCGCTGTCCCCGGCAGGAGCGGGTCCCTCCGTGCCTGTGCCTGGGGCCCTGGGCCAGAGCAGCCAAAGCCTTCATGTCCCTGCCCAGCCAATGGACACTTTACTGACAAAGCACCTGCATCGCAAGACCAGCCTCGGCTGCTCTGTGAGCAAAGTCTCTCTGGACGGCCCCAGCCCTGGTGCCACACAGAACCTGGTGACTTCCAGGAAACGGCTTCCATTCAGAAATGTCCTCTCCTGCCACCTTGTATTTCACCATTAGAGCTTCCTTCCTTCGGCTTAGAATGTCACTCGTACTTTCCTATGAAACGCAGGTATCTGGGTGTGGAGGGCGCCAGTCCCTCTGTGGGCTCCGTTCGGCTGACATCGTGCCACGGAGAGGGGCGCCCGGTGCAGAGAGGAAAGGAGTGGCACAGTGGACAGGAGGAAGCCAGTGGTCAGAACAGTGAGCACAATAGACACCTTTGAGAAACCTGCTCTAGGTAGGAGACAAGAACAAGCCAGGCAGAGCTGAGAGAGCCCTATGCACCCCAGCCCCCCCAGAAATCACCACACGGCATCTGCATGGCCTGAGGCTGCCAAGACTCTCCAGGGGCCCTCGCTCGGCTGACAGGAGGTCACAGTCCACGTGGCGCGGCCACAGAGGCATCAGGCCGCAGCTGCGTCTTTCAGCACCATCTCCCTGAGCACATCTGCGAGCCAATAGGGCGGGTTTCCGATGGCAGAGGAGGGCGGCTGCGTGTGGAGTGCTGAGGGCTTCCAGGCGGCCAAAGTAAACCCACGTGTGCGTTACATAACCCGCTCAGCCAGCCTGAGATGCCCTCCCGCCCGGCCCTGGGAGGCGGGAGCAGTGGGCCCGGGCCTGCCCCTTCCCCAACCTCGCCCGCGGCTCCCACTCGGGTCGTGGGTCTCTTGCCTCAGCGCCCACTGGATTCCTCTTTCTTATTGGCTCTCTCTGCAAGGGTTTCCTGAGCCCCAGCCCACCAGCATCTGGGCACTGGGAGAGGGGGTTGGGCAGAGGCTAGAATCCTGGCCCCTTACCCCACAGGCCTGAAGGGCCCAGGAGCCAGTGGTTTGGGACACAGGCACCCACCTCAGCCCGGGCCTCGTCTTCTCAAGGCCTTTGCACCCCCAGCTGACCCACCTTCACTCCAGACGGCATCTGCCCTCTGCATCACCTCATTTCAGAGGCCCAAGTCAGCTGTGAACTGGATCCCCAAGCAGACGAACTAAACAACACCTTCTCCGCTTCGACCCAGAGAACCACAGGCCGTGCCTGCAGCGAGCTCAGTGGCCCTGGGTCCGCTCAGCAGGCATGACCTCTGGGGACAGACCCCGCAGAGGGCACCTGCCCAGCCCAAATTTCACAGCTGTAGGAACTGAGGCAGAGACACCGAGTCTTGGGAGTGGCCCAGTGGAGAGCAAGGAAGGCCAGGGGAGACCATGGGGGGCCAGGGAGGAAAAGGCCAGAATGGGTGGCAGCCATCCCTTCCCTCCAGGTCCAGCCTCCTTCCAACCCTCCCGGTGGATGGTGGCAAAATATCTCCTCCCTTAGGTCCTCCCAGCATTTACAAAAAACTGATGTCACCCCATTCAATGCCAAAGAGCACACACTTACTCAACAAGCATTAAATACTTAGCCTGTGACCACACAGAACAAGGCAGGAGCCCTCTGCAGGGTGAGCACAGAGCCTGGGTGCCCAAGGGAGGACCTGGACCCAGTGCACCTGCTCTGGACGGCTCCCTACTGGGGTGCAGCAGTGAGACCCGCAGGAGGGAGGGCTCGGGGCACCGTTGTCCGGGGGGAACTCTCAGGGACTTCCAAGGCATTAGGAGCCCAGAGCCACTGAGGCGGATCCAGGGGAGTCCGGGAGGGGCTGGTGCT
The DNA here is from genome assembly GCF_963259705.1 of Myotis daubentonii. Lineage (NCBI taxonomy): Eukaryota > Metazoa > Chordata > Mammalia > Chiroptera > Vespertilionidae > Myotis > Myotis daubentonii. The sequence goes on along the minus strand of NC_081855.1, from coordinate 57,717,618 downwards.
AGCTTTTCTTCTTCCTCGGGACCCAGAAAGTGTGGGCAAGGTAGAAGCCCTCCCCCCGCACCCCGGGTTCCACGCTGTGGCCTCAGCGGAGATGGGTGAACACTGGAGTGTCAGAGGAGAGAGTAGACTGATTGTGGCCAGAGGGGGCTCTGTCTCAGGTAACCTGTTACAAAACCAAGTGCGAAGAAGAAACGTCTACCCCCGCAATCCCGCTTTGCCCAAATCCCACCGTCCCCAAAGGACCACGGTGCTATTTCAGCCCATTTCCTTTGCACACATGTGAGAAGGTGGAAGAGCGGCTCCCTGTAGAATTTTACATAACCTACTGAGTCATCATGACGTGCAGTGCAATGTGGAGGCCTTAAGGCAGTTCTGCGCATTCTGACAAATGTGCCCACTGCTGGGGACCACCCATCCACACACAGACGCTTCCCTGCCCCCATGGATACCCGCCCCCCACCAGGACCTCTGACCTTCCCTTGAGACGGTCGCAGGATCTCCCGTGTGCAGACCCCTTCCTCCACCTGCAGTTTACCTGCTGCACAATAATACCCCTCATCCACCCTCCGGGCAATTACTTCCCGAGTGGCCACAAAGAGCAAGGCCCGTGCTAGGTTAGGGTTCAGGGATAAGAAACCCAGCGGCAATGCCTGTCCTCTCGGAGCTGATGATGTGGAGGAGGCGCGAGGATCGTGGCTTGAGGATCGCAGGCCAGGCCTTCGGGTCCCGTTTGTTTCTCTGATGCTGGTAAGGCTGTTTTCATGTACACACAGCCGTCTGGATGTTCACACCTCACCTGTGACCTTGGCCATTTACCTACTGGGGACACACTGGCTCCAGGAAAGGTGCCTGCGGGAGGTTCCCACGGCTGCACCCTCCACAGCAGAGCAGTGTCGCCATCCCCAAGGCCTGGTGACAAGGTCACTGCTGATCCCCTGGACCCCCTGGCTTCCTGCATTCCTCCCAGTGCCTCTGATCCAGCTTAATGGTGAGGTACCCCACCCGCTCCATGTCCCGGGACCACCCACAGAAAACATGTCCCACAGTGGAGACCGTGAGCACAAGGCAGAGCGACATGCAGTGGCTCTCAGTGCCGTGTGCAGCTGGGAACCTCGCTGAGCTTGGAGCTGAAAGCCCAGCGTTTGGGCTCCAGGACTCTCCCACGTGTGAGCCACCCGGTGGGAACTGCTGGGTGATGGATTGTCAACAGCTGGAGGATCAGGCCTCACGCGCTCAGAGCTGCCGATCGGTCGCAGAATCCACATGTTTAATAAACAGACGGTGAATCAGGATGTGGATGGAAAAAAGGAGCTGGGAGAGCCACCCCCGGATCCACGTGGAACAGGGGGGGGCCAGGGGGCAGGCGAAGGGACAGGGGGAGCAGCGGTTCCCAGGCTCCCAGCACTGCTCCGAAATCCAAAATCCAAAATCCGCCTGGAAACGACGAGGATCTGGGCCTCCCACCTCCTGACAGGTGTCTCCCTCCTACGCCTTGCCCTGTCCCGGGCGGAGTAGCCGGAGAACATCAGGTAGATGCACCCAGGGCCCCTGCGCGCACGCACACACACACACACGAAGCGGGGCATCATACATGTTAGCGCACAGGACGGGTTGGAAGGTACTGGGGCCAGAATGGGAAGCTGGAACCAGAATGGTGCCCCTCATGAGTCCCCACCCCCCATGCTGGGTCATCCTCCACCCAGGGGCTCCATGTCCTAGGCAGTGCGTCCCTGACCCTCTGACTGGGCGATGTGAGGACCCATGGAGGAAGGAGAGGCCACAGGGGAGGTGACCCAGAGAGGAGGTCTCCAGAGAAGGGAGGTGGGGAGTCACAAACATCCTAACTGAAGGACTGGACTGAGAGCTGGGGAGTGAGGGCCCCTCTACTGGGCAGAGTGGGAGGCCTCAGGACAGGAGAGGCCTTGGGGCAGGGGCTGGGGGCAAGGACTGGGGGCTCAGGGCGGGGAGAAGGGAGGGTGACTGAGCAAATACACCCACAGGAGTCAGGATGTAATGCTGAGCAGTGTCTTTCTTTGCTCTGCTATGACCATTCCATTTAACCCCTCCCTCATGGCTCTCAATTCCCCTTGTTCTCTAGGCCACAAAACCCTCTATCACCAGGTCTACAGCCCTCCCCCCGCCCCCCACATACACACGCAACCCACTGGGATGTGGGCTTGCGGAAGGCGGGCATTTGTCAATGACAGTCCCAAGCGCCTGGAGACTTGCTGGTGCACAGTAGGTGCCCATCAACACCCATGAGCGAGTGAGTGAGGAGCAGGAAGGCTCCCGGGGTATCGAGGGATGGGGCACAGAGCAGGGAGCCCAGAGCCGGAGCGCAATGGAACCCAGAACTGGCACAGCCAGAGTGCGGAAGGGTGATGATGCCAGGAGCTGGTCACACTTATAAAGCAGTGAAATCGGACCCCTGTCCTAAACCAAACGCCAAGGACTGCTTCCAGGTGGGTAAGCACTTGGATGTGGACAGCAAACTCGGAAAGTAAACGCTCCAGGAGCGTGTCTCCAGCACCAGGGCTGGGAAGGGTTCGCTAGGATACGAAACGGGAAATCGGGAGGGAGAGGCGGGCAGGTCCCACCACACCCCGTGAAGGACTTCAGAAAGCAAATGGTGAAGTGAGGAAGCCAGTCATGCCCAAGGGCTCCTCCGGGGGAGGCTCAGGGCAGCCCCTGATGGTCAAAGCACAGACCGGGGTTGGCGTGTGGCCAGCTGCCTCCAAGAGAGGGCAGTGTCCTTAGGCCAGGAGGGTGGAGCCTGGACTCCCCTTTGAGATGGAGCGGAGCGGGGAGGGGAGCTGTGGGAACCTGCCTCCCTCCCCCCAGGGCAGAGGGCTTCACTGCAGGGCACCCATGGTTCCTGTGCTTCCTGCAGACGGACAAAACTGGGGGGGCTTTGGTCAGTGGTTCCTGAGAACTCAGATGTGAGCACCTCAGGCCCCTTCCTGCTCCCTAAACCCTGAATTCCCAGCATTTCAAAGGCTGCTTCGGGCCCCACTCCTGCCCCAGGGCTGAGACCCCTCCTGCACCCCCCTCCCCAACTTTGGGAGCAAAGCCAGATACAGCCAACAGAGTGTGTCATCCGCGGCAGACCCATTATCGCAGGCGTACAAGTGGGGAACCCCTCGCAGCTGCTGTGGGGGAAATCACCCAAGAGAAGAGGTGGGGATCAGGTCCTGCGAGACCCAAGGGTGTCCCCATGCCCCATGGGAGGAGTGCTGGGCCATGATCGGAGGGCCCGTGGGGGCACCCAGGCAGGGGTCTGACAGGATTCCAGCTTTGCGCCCTGTGGGCCTGTCCTCGCCCAGGGCCCAGTGGGCAGTGACCCCACAGCCACAGACCTGCCCAGGTCAGACACCCAGGGAGGGAGGCTGGACAAGCAGGGTAGTCACGTGTGCCTGGGGAGGGCCGAGGGCGTCCAGCGGGAAGCATGTCCACCGCCCGGTGCTCACTGAGCTCCCACAGCCGCACCTGCCGGCGGGTGAAGGACCATTTCCTCGGGGCCCCTCGCACCTGCTCTCCCGCCGGAGGGCTGAGGCCAGGAGGGCGAGGCTTCCCCAGTGCTGCCCCTGCAGGCATTACCCCGGCTCCAGGGCCAGCTGCTCTGACACATACTTTGGAAATGAGGTATTTAATAATAAAACTTGTGCCCGGAAGACACGCCGAGACAGGGCACAAGAGGGGGTAGAAGGAAGAAGCAAGCCAGGCTGAAGGAGAAGTGGTGAGGAAAAGCGGAACCGAGAGAGCGGGGGCGGCCAGGCCCTGGGTTTCCAATCGGCCCGTGGCAGCGCTCTGGGCAAGTGAGGTGACAATGAGCAGAAGCGGGTGGGAAGGGGCCAGCAGGTCCCAGCGAAGTGTCTCCTAAACACAGCGATGTGTCCGTTTGGTCCTGGCCGGTGTGCTCAGTGGACAGAGCACTCACCCTCAGACTGAAGGGTCATGGGTTCGATTCCGGTCAAGGGCACGTACCGCGGTTGAAGGCTCAATCCAAGGTGCATGCGGGAGGCAACCAATCCATGTGTTTCTCTCTGTCTCTCCCTTTCCCTTCCACTCTCTAAACATCAATGGAAAAATATCCTCGGGTGAGGATTAACAACAAAAAATGTATCTTCTTTTGGGTCACAACCTGGGAAGAAGTCTTTTGGACAGTGTCATTGGTGTGAAGGCGTGGGGGACATGAGACAGAGTTTGCTCCCCCAAGTCCTGGTGAGTGAAGGTGGAGGTCCCCCCCAAGGTATAGCCCTCCGTCCCCCCCCCCCCCCCGCTCTGGGCCCCTCTCTGGAGCTGGCATGGGGGCCTCGCGTCCTGGGCCCGCCTCTCAGCACATGGTTCCTGTGGTGGGAAGTGAGGCTGCCCAGGTTGGGGTTTCCCTCTCCAGCCTCCGGTGCCTTCTCACTTGGTCACAGCTTGTGGGGTGCAGCTGCCCACAGGTGCCCCCCTGGCCTCGCCCTGGTTCCCCTGCTGGGCCCACAGCCGCCCCCCTCCCCCCCCCCCCTGCAGCCGCAGGAACACCAGCTCACTTCCTAAGACGGAGCCAAACCTGACAGAGAAGGAGTTTCTCTCGCTCTGCCCCCTTCCTGTCGGGGGCCGAGTCCTGCTGAGTTCTGGGTCTCCCCTGCCCTGCCGTGCCCGGAGGGGTCTCCTCTTCACTGACCTGCCGGGGTCTCAGCACCGTATAAAACCTTTGACAATGATTAAGTCAGACCTACCCACAGCGCCTGAGTTATCTACGTGCCGACCTCAACACTGCGTGTCATCTGGGCTCACAGGGGCGCCATGTGATGCAGCAGCCGCGATACTCATCTTGGAGAGGAACGTGTTTCCGCTGGTGGCTCTTTGACCCCAGGGTGAGGCTCAGAGCAGACTGTCTCCTGCTTCTCCCCCCGCCCCGCCCCCCCTGCCACTCCCAACTCCAGCCCCAGAGCTCTGCATACACGGGGTGCCCCTGCCCCCTCCCTGCTCATGTGGGAACACATGACCAAGGCCTTCCTGGCCACTCAGCCTCCTCAAGGGGCGTCACTGACCTGCAATGAAGCATCTGCGTGTCCCCTTCTGCCCGACTGAGCTCCGGCCACGGGGCAGGCAGGGCTGGAGGCTGCTCCCGGGCCCCCGGCCGAGCAGGTGGATCGAGGGCACGTGGGTTTCAGGGCAGCTCATGAGTCGCTAGCACTCACTTTGGTTTATAGCGGTTCTCAACCGTGGCTGCACATGAGAATCACCTGGGAATCTTTTTAAAATCCTGACTTCTGGGCCTCATCCTCCGAAAATTCTGTTTATTATGGGGTGGGGCCACAACATTAATAACAAAGAAACAGAATTTCCAGAGGATGAGACCCAGAAATCAGGATTTTAAAAAGATTTCCAGGCGATTCTAATGTGCAGCCAAGGTTGAGAACCACTGGTTTAGGACAAGTCAGCAGGATGCACACCTTTATTTCATTTCTAAATCAGATAATTGTGGCCTCCTGTTCCCTCACTGCCTGGTCTTGCTTCTCTGTGAGTCTAACTCACGTGCAGCTGCCTTCCAAAGGTGCGCTGGTCACAGACGGCGGTTTTCGGCGCGGGAACTCTCCCTGTGGCCCTCCCTCGTCTCACCCTGTTTTCCCCGCAACCCCTCGTGCCCCACACCCTGCCCCCTGCCCGTCCAGGTGAAGTTGGTTGTCTTCTCCAGGGTCCCTCTTTCTCTCAGCCAATTGTCTCAGAATCTCGTTCCTCTCCTTCCCCGTCTCATGCGCAGCGAACCCCATGGCTGTTCGTAACTTAGAGCAAAGCGTGTTTGTTTCTCTTTCCCGAAGATCTTGGTCTCACGCTAGGAAGGAGCCATGGGATACGCAGTGTCGGCTCTCTCCCCTTCCACCCCAGCCTGGTACGATGAAGCCACGGGTGCCGATGGGTGGAGCAAGCCCACGCCCCTGCGGACCCCTGTGTCCATGGTGGCCACAGCATCCTGTCCTGGGGTGCAGCCCAGGCCTACCACCCCCTGCTGTCTGTATTTTGCCTGAGGAGATCAGTCGGGGCTGTGGAATGTCGTCCCCTGAGGGGCTGGGGCCTGGTTTGTCTGGGGCCAATGAGAGGGAGCCTGTGACTCAGGAGGCCGTCCTAGTCGACCATCCCCAAAGCCCTCACGAGAAACGCTGGTGTCTGGGGGTCACTAACCCAGGCCCAGACCAGGAGATGCGTGGAGTGGAGTCTTGGGTGCAGAGCCTGGATGGAGCCTGTGCCAGCACAGGTGGTGGTTCCCACAGGCGGCGGCTCCCACAGGCGGCGGCTCCCACAGGCGGCAGCTGGAGACGGGCTTTCTCCAGAAACACGGTCACTTCCATGGAACACATGCCTAATACATGCATTGGGAGGGTCGCCCCTAATCTCCCCATCAGAACAGCACGTCCCCACGTGCTTTCACAGGGCAATGAGCTTGTACAAAATGCAAGGCAGCAGGGGCCTGAGGCCTATATACAAGCTACAGGGTCACTTGCTTTATTTACGAAGTCAACTAATTTTGTCTTTTTAAAAAAATCTTATTAGGGAGTTACATGTCAATCATATTCAAAATACCATGCTGCATGGTGTGGTGATAACAAATTCCTTCCAATGAAAAAGCATCAGTCCTGGCCAGTTTGGTTCAGTGGATAAAGTGTCGGCCTGCAGCTGAAGGGTCCCGGGTTCGATTCTGGTCAAAGGGGCATGTAACTTGGTTGCAGGCTCCATCCCACACGGGCCTAATCACATCAATGTTTCTCTCTGTCTCCCTTCCACTATCTCTAAAATTCAATGAAAAAAATATCCTCAGGTGAGGATTAACAAACAAACAAACCACAACAACAAAATCAGGCTTAAGATCTGGAAGTTCCCATGTGTGTTGGGGGGCGGGGCGGGGGCGGGAGGTGGCGGTGAACAGAGTGGGCAGTGTCCTGGGTGGGGGCCGGAGGGTCTTTCCAGGGTTGTTGGGACCACGGGCAGGAAGCCCCACCCTGTGCCACCCCGCCCTCCCACTTCCCCTTCTGTTCTTCGTGTGGTTGAAATGTCAGGGAATTAAGGGAAACTGGAGGGATGATGCAGCTACCCTGGGCGAGGAGGCACTTTCCCTGTGAACGGCCCTATTGGGTGACCTATCCCTGAGAAGCCTGAGGTGGATCCAGACAGATGGAAGAGATTAGTCGGGGATAGAAAAGGGTCCTGCCCTAACCGGTGTGGCTCAGTGGATAGAGCGTCGGCCTGCGGACTGAAGGGTCCCGGGTTCAATTCCGATCAGGGGCATGTACCTGGATTGCGGGCACATCCCCAGTGGAGGGTGTGCAGGAGGCAGCTGTTCGATGCTTCTCTCTCATCGATGTTTCTAACTCTCTATCCCTCTCCCTTCCTCTCTGTAAAAAGTCAATAAAATATATTTTTAAAAAAAAAGAAAGAAAGAAAAGGGTCCTAACTGCCTCACCCTAGGGCCTAGGCAATTGCATGAAGATTATTCTAGAACAGTGACGGCGAACCTATGACACGCGTGCAGAGGTGACACACGAACTCATTTTTTTAAAAAATATATTTTTATTGATTTTTTACAGAGAAGAAGAGAAGGGGATAGAGAGTTAGAAACATGGATGAGAGAGAAACATCCATCAGCCGCCTCCTGCACAACCACCACTGGGGATGTGCCCGCAACCAAGGCAAATGCTCCTGACTGGAATCGAACCCGGGACCTTTCAGTCCGCAGGCTGACGCTCTATCCACTGAGCCAAACCGGTTACGGCGGGAACTCATTTTTTTGGTTGATTTTTTTTTTGTTAAATGACATTTAAATATATAAAATAAATATCAAAAATATGTCTTTGTTTTACTATGGTTGCAAATATAAAAAAAATTTCTATAGGTGGCACGGCACCAGAATTAAGTTAGGGTTTTTCAAAATGCTGACACGCCGAGCTCAAAAGGTTCGCCATCGCTGTTCTAGAATCACTTTCTCCTCCCTTCCCTTCCAACTGAGGGTCCCCAGGGTGTTGCCTGCCCGTGGAGGCCTTGTCCACTCAAATCAACCAACCCTGTTACCCGAGGGAGCCCTGGGCTTAAAATAAACCCCAGGTACCAAGAGAGACCCCAAGAAGGTGTGAGATCCCTGGCAGAGGGGAGGGTCCCGGCAGTGGCTGGAGCTGGGACCAGCGTGTGGACAGGGAGGGACCCGGGCTGTGGCTGAGAGACCCTCCCTGGCCGGCAGGAGAGGATGAACCGGGAGAGAGGCTGGGACACCCAAATATTGCCCCAGGAGGTAGACTGACCCCAAAGGGGGGCGTGGACACTGCTGCTCCAGAGGTCTCCGTGTCGGGGGGGAAGGAGATGACCAAGGGGGCACTGTGTCTCCACCCAGGATCACCGTCAAACTGCCAGTCACGCCTCGGCTCTCACACGGTCTCGGCCCCTCCCGCACGCACTGCTCCTGCCGGTTGTGCTTCTCCCCATGAACAGGAGCACAAAGAAGACTGGAGCTCGAACACGGGAAAGTCCTGCCCACCCCCTCAGCGTGGCCTCCACACGCCCTTGTCTATACGTTTCTCTATCAGAGCTCCCGTCTGTTATGGCAGATCCTTTAGATCTCGAGAGTAAGCCCCGCTTCCTCCCTGCGCTGCCTTCCTACGGGCTGGCTGCTCCCCTCCGCACCACACATTGCAATGGGGCTGCCCCTTCAGGGGTCTCTTTCTGCCTCTGGGGCCAAGGCACCCGGTGTGGCTTTCGCTGGGACAGACCCGGGTCCAGGCTCGGAGAAGGCGGCTGCTGCCGGGGTCGCAGGCAGCGCTGGGTCCTGTGTGTCTGCTGACCAGGCAGCATGCCTACAGCGAGAAAAGATACGGGAAAATAATGAGGCGACTTTTCTGGATCTTGAAAGCTGTTGACTCCTGACTCGAACTCGGAGTTTGTGAGAGCTGAGAGGTTGTGTAACCAGGAGACCAAAGACACAGGCGGGCGTCTGAGGCGTCGGGGATGCCCTGCAGTTCACGAGGAGGTCACTGCCCTCCTGAGGCTGGACGCCTTGTTTACATTCAGACCCCAGGCCTCGACATTCCTCACATTGTTGGGAGCTTGGGAGCAGAGACCAGCACGAATCCAAACACCCACCCCCACTGGGGACAAGGCCTCCGGGCAGTTTGGTGGGGACACACTGGGGATTTCCTGCAGCGGGTGGACTGGCACACAGGACCCTGGAGGGTGGCGCCCCACCACCCACATCGGCTGGGAGTGGGGTCCTGGAGGGGTGCGGGCGGTGTCGGCAAGGCTGGCCTGGAGGGCAGACCATCTGTCTGCAGCTTTTCACTGTGGGCGCCTGAGACGTCCGCTCACGGTCCCTGACTCTTAGGCACAACATGGGATACAGGAGACTCCGGACCTGGTGTGCTCAGCGGGTTCCACATCCCTCTCCTGGTCTGGGGACGGGGCACATGTTGTCCTGGTCTTTGGTGTTTCCCCGGGGAAAGGGGCCTTGGAAGGAGGGACCAGGCGGCCCTGGGGGAAGCACCAGACAAGCCACACGGTCATCTGAAACACTACCAGCCCCGACCCCCTGCCCCAGTTCCCTTGCAAGGACCCCGGTGCCAGAGCCCCACGTGTGGGGAGCAGGTGAGGACGCTGACGGAGCCGCTGAGCGGATGGAGGCCATGACCCAGCAGAGCCCAGTGTGCCAGAGTCCAGAAAACCACAGACGCAGCCCAGGGACCTGTGGCCACATCCCACCTGCTGAGAGGACCCAGAGCGGCTCTAGCTGCCGGTCCAGACTGAGGAGTATGTCAGTGAAAAGGCGATTTCACGTCCAAATGGCTGCGGTCAGATGCACTGCTGGCAGACAGACCCCCTGGGCCCTCGACGAGTCACCCCCAAACGCCTTTCCTGCCGCACCCCTGGGTTCCGGAAAGGCCGGCCCTCGGAAAACTGAGATCCCAGCACTGCCCCCGCGCCTCCGGAGGCACTGGCCAGAAATTTGCTGAGAGAATGAATTGCAACACAGAGAAATCAACGGGCTGTGTGTGCATATTTTCACCACGTGCTTGGCGCTCGGCAGGCATCGGATTAAAGCAGAAATGTGCTGGTGTCAGCAGGAAACATCTGCTGGGCGGCCGCCCAGGCCACCGGGGGGGGGGGGGGGGGGGGGACACGCCCGCGCCGCACCCACAGATGTGGCTGCACTGTCCCCGAATCTGCAGCAGGTGGAGCCTGGCACGAACCAGGTCAGGGAGGCCCCGTCACCCCAGGACTGAGGCTCCTGCCGGAAGCTGCGTGTCTGTGGGAGTTTTTTGGGGGGACGTTGCACCCCATGGGTGAGTGAGGGAGGTGTCCTTAGGTCGCCTGTGACTTGGTCTCTCATTTATTCACACACAAAGCACTCCATTGGCACCGCTCTGTGGCCCAGGCTCTGCGATGGTGCTGGAGACTGGGACAACTCTGGGCAGCGGCCATGCTAGGCAGTCAGGCCTGGGAAGTGTGGCCAGGAGGGGCTGCTCCTCACAGCAGCTCCTTGTCCCCCTTTTAATGGAAAAAAAACTGAAAGTGAGCCCTACCTGGTTTGGCTCAGTGGATAGAGCGTTGTCCTGTAGACTGAAGGGTCCCGGGTTCGATTCCAGTCAAGGGCACAGGCCTGGGGTGTGGGCTCTATCCCCAGTGTGGGGCAAGCAGGAGGCAGCCGATCCATGATTCTCTTTCATCATTGATGTTCTCGCTCTCACTCCCGCTTCATCTCTGAAATCAATAAGACTATATTTAACAAGATAAAGGAAATGGAGGTGAGATGGTGCAGAGACTGACGTGGTTTAGCTGGACTTGTACCTGCGTCTGACCCCGAGTTCCCGGGAACTGGTGGCTATCAGACTCCACGTGTCTCCTTCGTCCAGAACCCAGGCCACAGTCACTGAGACTCACTCCAGGAGTCTCAGGTCAGAGGTCAGCACCAGGCAGGTGCGCCAGCTGCTCGGGTTTCGCTGTTCACACAGGAGGATGCCAGTTCATCCCCGGGGCGGCCACAGCGAGATGTGCCACTTGGGGTGTTTGTGTGGGGAGTGGAGGGCCTGGTCCCATGGGAGGTGGCAGCCTCCTGCGAGTGGCATTCTGACAGACGCCTGGGCATCCGTGTTCGTGGGAGCAGCCTGCTCCCAAATATTTATGTTGTGTGGCCCATGCACGGCCAGCTTCTCAGCGCACCATGAGATCCACTCCTGAGGGGAACAGGCTTCCACTGGAAATCGCTCTTGGTTCTGAATTTCATGGGCCAGGTGAGTGTCCACCCACCTTTCAGGACTGATGTGAGCTTGTCTGTCCCCCTCCCCAGAGAAAAATTAAAAATAAAACAAGCAACTGCAAACATCACCACTGTCGTCACTTCTGAGAAGTGAGCAGAAGGAGGGAGTGGAAGCCTCAGATGAGGGTGCTGTTCACTGAGGTGGCGGCCCGCCCCCTGCCCGGAGCCCAGGTCTGTCCTGCATGCGAGGCGGGCGGTGCCAGGTCAGGTAGGTCTTCTCCTGGGCTCATGCTGCGCCATTGACGTCTCCTGTTCCTGTTTCGATTGCCGTCCACCTGGGCCTGCTCCCCGCGGTTCCCTTCCTCTTCTGCTGCCGCGACACCCCTCTCTCTCTCTCTCTCTCTCTCTCTCTTGCTCTCGCTCTCGCTCTCCTTTGTCAAACAGCTTCATGGGGAGAGAACTCACCGTAAAATTTCCCATTTAAGAGCACAAGTGAGCGGAGTTGAGCACATTCACGAGGCCGTGCAATCGTCGCCATGGCCTCGTTTAAAAGGACGCGGGAAGGGAGCCGTGCCGTCAGCAGTCACTCCCAGCTCCCCCGCCTTTGGGACCAGGGACACGCCCTCTGCCTCTGTGGATGTTCCTTCTCTGGACATTTCGTACGTGTGGACTCGTACGACACCTGGCCTTTGTGACTTCTTCTTCACGGAGAACGATGGTTTCAGGGCTCCTCAGCGCCGCAGCCTGAGTCAGCACTTAAATCTGCGTGGCTGGGCCTCGTTCAGCAGAAACGTAATTGTTCCCACGTTTTGGCTGCTGTGACGAATGCCGAGATTGCGGGCAATGGGGGCTCCTGCTCTCATCTGGCTCTGCTCCTGCCCCCACGAAAACTCGTCTCCAGCCCCTGTGGGCCACGCCCTCAATCCTGCCCAGGGTGGCACCCCATAATTAACCCCCAGGGATGGCGGTGATGCCCAGAGAGAGAGCCCATGGGCGCTGTCCAGCCTGAGGCATGGCGAGTGGAGGGGTCTGACATGGTGGGAGCGGACACCCGTCTCTGTGGGAGCCCAGCTTGCAGAGGAGACAGTGCCCGGAGGATGGTGGGAGCTGCTGTGCAGCCGGGGCCCGACCTGGAGCTGGGTCGGTGCTCCCTCTGTGTTTGCCCTCTGAGGCCTTTCTCAGGCTTGACGCCTCCTTTTTTTCACGTTTGGTCAACAATCCTCTGCTCCCATCACAATTTTCTCCGTGTTTGCCCACCCGGCTGCCTGTCAGCTGTCAGAGGACCAACAAAGCTGCCCGGCCCGAGAGGCCACAATTTTTCGGGGCCCCGACTGGTGCCCACCCCACACACTCATTCTTCACCCGCCTTCATTTACTCGTGACGCGGGGAGTCTGGAGTCTCCAGCTCAGCTCCACAGCAACCCAAACGGCTCCCTCCAGCAAATGCAAGCCTGGAGCCGCCTCGGGGGCCAGTGCCGTGGAGACGGCCTGTGCTACCAGCTGCGGGCACCACAGAGTCCTGGTGGGCGTGGAAGGCTTGCCTCACCGAGAAGTACCCTGCTTGCCGCCGTGGCTCGTGGTCACACAGAAGCTCTGAGCGGAGCCCCTAGCCTGGCTGCACGGCCATCAAGGCCCCTATGGCAGGCCCCTCCCAGCCTCTGCCCAGCCCCACCCCAGGTTACTGTTGAGCAGGGACAGAGTGTGGGAGCCACTCCAGGGCCTCTCATCCTAGAACTTCTAGCAAGTTCATAACACAGCTCATGACCCCACAAGATGGCTGTCCTCACCATTGAGAAGAATAGAATTCCCAAAGCTGAAAAGGTTTTCTTCATGTTTATACACTTTGTGACTTACTTTTTTGTTAATCCTCACTCAAGGATATTTTTTCCATTGATTTTTTTTGAAATATGTTTCTATTGACTTTCAGAGAAGAGGAAGGGAGAGGGAGAGAGAGATAGAAACATCAATGAGAGGAACTCAGTGATTGGCTGCCTCCTGCCGGCCCCCTATTGGGGATCGAGACCGCAACCTGGGCATGTGCCTTGACCAGGAATCCAACCTGTGACCTCTTGGTTTCTGGGTCAACACTCAGCTGCTGAGTCACACCAACCAGGCACTTTAAGACTTTTAATGTCACCCTGGGAAAACTGGAAATGGTTCTCACTATACTTTGAATTTGTATGTTCAGAAAAAAGGCTCTGGTTCCTGGGTGCCTGGCCTGCTGCCGGGCCCATCTTCGCGGCTCCAACAGCCAGGGCTTCCAAAGGTAGGGCCACGTGGAGAACCATTCCAAGCCCCTTGCCCGACCTCCCAAAGGAAAACTGAGCCCGTGGGATGTAGGGCAGCTGGGGGCTGCCATGCCCTGAATTGTCCCTGGGTGAGAAGTGACTCACGCTCTCACCCACATGGTCCTCTCCCCCGTCCAAGCCTGGCTACATCCCCTCCCTTGGAAAACGTTGGCTGCAGCCTGGTCCTCCCGGCCTCCCATGCAGCCCACCCCACACTCTTGAGACTGAGTCATGTCTCAACGGAGGACACCCTCCGAATGGCTTCCTTGGGCTGCGGTGGCCTCGCGGCACTTTCAGTTCTGCACGGGCCTCCCACAGCCGTCAGCTCTGGGACGCGGCCGTGCAGGAGACACGGCACCGGCAGGGAGATGATGGCCGCCTCTCCTCATGTTAATGTAGTTATTTAGGAAAACATAAACCTGTAGAAATAAAATACACCGCCTTAAACCTGGTAAGTTTTACAAAAAGACACTCATCCCAGCTCCATACCTTTCTTACTATCTTGGCTCCTCCTCCCATCCTGGCTCCGCCTCCTCCCATCCTGGCTCCGCCTCCTCCCATCCTGGCTCCCCCTCCCCCTGAGCACCCACTGTAGGAGGGTCAGCCAGATGGGAAGGGGCACCGTCCCTGTGTCACACCTAAACTTCCTTCTCTCCAGTGTCCTGTAAACAAAGGGGAGGTGTGCAGCCTTCGGTGGCCTTGGGGCTCTGGCCTCAGGGAACTCTGCAGACAGCTTTTTTTCTTTTTGTAGGTAAAATCCGCATATAAAATGAACTATTTTAACTATTTTAAAGTGCACAATTCAGTCACATTTAGTCCATTCATAATGTCGTGCAACCTTCACCTCTGTCTTGTTTCACCCCAAAAGGAAAGCCTGTACCCCTTGGCAGGCACTTCCGTCCCCTCTCCAGCCTGTCAGCTGCCAATCAGCTTCCTGCCCCCAGAGCTCCTGCTCTGGGGTCGTTCATGCCCTGCGTGGCCTTCTGCGTCTGGCTTCTTCCCCCGAGCAGCCTGTTTTCCGGGTCCTGGTGCTGGTGCCCATCCTTCCTAGGGCCCAGCAGGTCTGTCGTGCAGAAGTGCCATGTTGTGTTTATGGAAGCAGCTGGCTTCACCCCAGACGTGGGCACGGCCCACCTGCTCGGCTCCGGCCAGGGACCTGCCCCAATAAGAACCATCCGGAGGGTCTTGTGAGCCTGACTATTATCATCTGGGCCTGGGGCGTCGAATTGTTTGCCAGTGTGGCCACAACCACTCCATGGAGGCAGGTGATCCATCCGGAGAAAGGAGAGCTGGTATCGGTCTTCATGACCGAGGCCATGGGACTCTAGAGCTCGGTAGCACGGGCCAGACTCTGTCCTTGCTCAGTTCTTGCTCTGCTGACGGGTAAACTGGCAGACACTGTACGTTTAGATCGTCTATGCAGGAAATCCATCAGAGCAAAGTCTTCCTACAGTGAGTGCAGAAACGCTAATACCTTCCAGGGGAAATGAGGCCCTTCCAGGCGGTCGGTGGTTCCACGCGCGATTGTGTTTCTCAGGCGCCGGGGAGAAGCAAGGCTGGAGAAGGCCTTTGCCTCCCGGGAGCAGGAACACACATGGGGTCGCACACCTTCCTGGCACTTGGCCAGATGCCCGGCCAGGGGCCTTTGCCTCCTCCCTGAAAGCCCCAGAGGCTCCTGGGTCCTATGGGGTGAACATGGCTTGGACCAGCCCCTCTCGAGAAACGGGGCTCCTCCTCACAGAGAATGAATGTCTGTCTGTTTAACCTCAACCAGCCTCTCCCTCCACGCCAGCCTCAGACCCAGCAGACGGCCCTGAGGGGGGGCATGCTGCCCACATGGGGGGCCTGCATTTGAAGTTGGCCTGGTCCACATGAATAAGCTTTTCATGGTCCCCCCACGCTGGGCTCAGCCAGAATGTCAAATGGTAATTAGCAGCAGGCCCGCTCTGTCCCTGCGATGTTATCATCAGACTTCTTGAGTTTCAAAGTGAGCAGCCGACGAGAAACAGTGGGCAGACTGGCCTCTAAGTCGGCCGGTGGGGCTTGAGCTGTCTCCGCCCAGGATGCCCTGGAGGCTGGGCCGAGGGTCTGCATGGACTAGAACCTGGGCCCTCATCCTGGTTGTGACCATAGCCCTCACCCCCACTCCCCAGGCCCCTGTCACACAGCCCCCACCTCAGTCCTCAACCCTGAAGTCACAAAGATCAGCCAACCATGGCCTCTCAGGCTGGCCAGTGAGGCAAGCCTCATGTGTATTCCCTGATTCTCGTTTTCTTTTTATTAACATTGAAGTGTTGGGGTGGGGGACAGGCTCATGTCCACACTCACGCTGTGGTCCTGAAGGGAGGACTGAAGAGAGAGCCGGGCCGGGCTGGACGCCCAGTCAGGGAGAGTGGCCGAGCCTGCATGGGAAGAGACAGAGGGATGCTCGCGTTCTCACCCTCTCTCCCCTCATGTCCTTTCCACAGACCAGGAGATGGCTTTGCATCTTAGACACTGCCAAGGGGCAGGGGCCAGGGGAGGGCAGAGGGGGAGCTGCCATGGCAACAAACTCTTCCTGCCCCCTGCCCCCTCGAGGGAGCCTGTGTGACCAGCGGGCTATACCCGGGGTAGGGACCCTGTCCTGCTCACTCGGGCACGAGCACCAGCCTCTCCATGCCCTGGACTGACCCTTGTGGGCATTTGTGGGAAGGACAGAAAGAGAAGCGCCAGGTGTTCCTTGGGTGCTGCTTACAATTGCAGGAGAAACGCTCATGGGCCCTCCTCACGTGCATCCTAGGCAGCCATCAGCCTTCAATCACGGTCTCGGAAATCTGTCCGCGTGACCTTAAATTTCAAAAATCAAGCCAGTGAACAGCAGATATAACGTCATCCTACACTTGAAAAGCCTGGACACATGCCCGAGTGTGTAAGTGGAGAAAGGCTGTACACAGATTAGTCAGATCCTCCGGGTCGGGAACAAGGGGCACTTTCACTTTTATTTTTATAAGTAGAACAACAGTCATTTTGTGATTTTAAAAAACAAGCCCCCCAAAGCTGTTCTCAAAGTGGGTTAAGGAGGAGTCCCCACCCCCTACTCAGCGCAGGCCATGCCACCCATCCAGAGGCACGGCCCCATCACCGCAGGAGATCTCCACGCCGGCTCCTGCCCACACACACCTGCACACATCCCTCATGCCTGCCCATGCCTTCGCACACCCACACAAGTCCGCGCACACGCATATGCCTGAACACACCCGCTCATGCCCGCACACACACGTGCACGCACACATGACGCTGGAGCCAGAGTGTAGCCTCTCACAGGGGTGGGGGGAGGACCCCCGGGGAGGGTCCACCCAGGTTCCTCCTGGTGCCTTTGACTCTGGCGGCCTTCAGGGATGTTGGGCCCTGGGGGAGGGTCCACCCCAGCAAACACCACCCCCAGGTGTAGACACTCTGGGCCTCATCCCGAAACCATGGCTGACATCAGGACCACCTGCGTTAACTAATGACGCCTGCCTGACTCCGACCGATCAGTGGAGACCACCACCCTGAGGAGACCCCCTGGGGAGAGCTGGGGAGTATTCTGCCAGGACCCCCCCACCCCCTGAGACCTGCAGATACAAGCCCTCAGGACGGAGACCCTTACTCAGCTCTCCAGGGGCAAGCCCCCGCCTCTCCTCCCTCTTTCACCCTCAAGGCGTGTTTCTCCCTCCCTCCTTTTCCTGAGCTCCAAGGGCCCTGCTACTACCCCTGAACTTCCCAAGGAAACTTTCCCGTAGAGTTTAAGTTTCTCAGCTCTGAATTCTTCCGTTCCAAATCCAAGGGCCGAGGTTGCTGAACTGAGGTCCGGCCTCCCTTGCCGGTAGCTCTGGGTGCTTTTCCGCCGCCAGCATTTTGTTTTGAACAGAAGATTAGACGGCGTTTGCACACCCTGGTTCATGACAGCCTTACAACCACCCAAACGTGGACGCAGCCCACACGCCCATGGACGGACGAAGGGATAAACAGGTGTGGCCCAGTATACACCACGGAATACTGCTCAGCCTTAGAAAGGAAAGGCACTCTGTCTCTCTCCCCTTCTCCCTTCCTCTCTCAAATCAATAAAAATATATTTTTTTTAAAAAGGAGGGCAACTCTGAGAGGTCACGACATGGATGACACTCAAGGACGTTATGCTGAGTGAAAGAACCAGACACAAAACGACAAATATTATATGATTATGTCCATGTGAGGGCCTGGAGTAGACGAAACCATAGAGACAGGCCAGGAAGGTGGTTGCGGGGGCTGGGGGCCAGAGCATGTGGGGGGGACAGACTTCCGTTGGGGACGATGAGAAGTTCTGGAGATGCTGACGATGGCTGCACAGCAGGGTGAATGCACCTGCCCCTGAGCCGAGCACCTGGGCACGGTCAGGTGTCCGGTTTACGTCACGTGTTTCACCACAATGCAGACGTTATCATATGCTTGTGCAAGTGCACATGCACATACATGCATGAACACACACGGAACACGGCTTAAGCAATTTTGAAAGAAATTCACCAAATCTGGGCAGTGAGTTCACGCCACTTTCCATGCTGGATGCTGGGCTGGGCGTTCCAAGTTTTCTAAAAGGAGCAGGCGGCCCTTTCCCGATGGAGCAGAAGTTAGAAAACCCACATCCTCCCCCCCTGCCACTGGGCGGGCTCTGCTGGCCTCGCTCACACAATGGGGTCATTCAGCCCCTCTGCCCATGGCTGCACACGCAGGCGCTGGTCCCGCCCCCACAGGCCAGCGGGACTGAGCGCAGCCCTGCACCCGCCACCTCCGCCTCCTGGGCTGCCATGGCCTCCACGTCCACTCACCCCTCACCCGGCCCACCCGGCCCTCCTCGGGGCCCACACCTAGTCCCCTGCAGTGGACGCCTGCCAGCGGCTCCCACCTCCTGAGGGGCGAGACACTTTCCCAGTCAGGCACTTCACTGTCGCCTCAGGTCTCAGTAACATAAACACAACTGGTGGCATCCACTGGGCTTGCTGCGCGTATCCCCCAAACGCATAATTATCTCTCTACAAGGCACATTCTTGGTGCGCGGCCATGCCTCAGTGCCAGGACCCCGGGCCGTCTTCCTGCATTCCTGGGCTGTGACACCACCACGCCGAGGCCTGTGCTCGGCCAGATGTGTGCGGAGCTGCCGTGGCCCCGGCCCAGCTCGGGGCAGGCCCGACAGACACTGCAGGCGGACAAGGCCACAGGGCACGGGGACTGCCCAGTGCACCACCGGCCGGTCGTGTGGAGGTCCCAGAGCCCGGCTGACACTTCCTGCCTGCAGCAGGGCCCGGCCCTGAGAGGGTCATCGGCCCTCAGCCCTGGGGTGACGGCCCTCCTTCCTGTTCTGCAAGAAGAGGCCCCACGAGATCTGAATAGATCTGAACCCGAGGGCGGCCAGCAGGATTGGGGGCGTGAGTGGCCCCCCAAGGGCTCTGTAAGGTGAGGCCAGAGGGTAAAACCATGCTCCTCAGTCTGCACATCAGGGACCTCGGGGACCAGCTGGGAAGGGGTAACGTGACCCACAAGCACATGGGGGCTGCCAGCCAGGACAGCCCCACCCCGAGGGATGGACATCACCCAGGAGCCCCTGGAACGGCCTGTTCCTGGGCCTGGTGGGCCGAGGCCACCTTCCTCTGAGAAGCCCAGGCGTCTGGGAGAGGGGAGGCCTCATCCGAAACTCATTGCGAGGGCCGTAAAATGATTTTTTTAAGTATATTTTTATTGATTTCAGAGGGGAAGGGAGAGAGAGACAGAAGCATCAAGAGCACATGCCCGCGTAGGATGATTATTAAAGGATCGCGCAGGAGCCGTCACACCCATTAGGAGTGTACCTGTTCTGAATGCTGGATGAGAGCCTGAGCTAGGCCCTCGGCTGTGTGGCTGTGGGTGAGTGGCTCACCCTCTCTGCGCTGTAGCCTTTTCACTTATAAAATGAGGATGACGACAGAGCACATCTCACTGGGCGGTTGTGCCGCCAACAAAATGCAGGTCCCTGGTGCATGCTGAGTACCGGGCACTTCAGTCCTCGTGGTGGAAATCTCTGTGCACAAACGAAGGTCGAGGGGTCTGTTCCGTCCATTGGGGGAGGCGGGCTGCAGCCCTCTGACCCACTGCTTCCTGAGGTGTGGAGCCAGGCCAGCATCCCCCCCCCACCCCACTCCCACGCAGCCTCCTTCCAAACACCAGCTTGGTCACTGGTCCCCGATGAGGCGAGCGAGGGCCCCTCATCAGTGTCCACGGGTGCAGCCAGGGGCCTTCAAACACGGTCAGGGTTGATCTCGACGACGTGACCACCGATTGCTCGTTTTTCTTTCTTTATATTTTCCACTTTTCTGGCCTTTCTGGCTTCACTTTCACAGCACGTTTCCCATGTTTGTTTAAGACTAGAAAGCCCTGTTACTAAAATCCCTGTCCCTTCTCCTCAGCAAATCCTTCTCTGCTCTGGTCACCAGCCCAGAACCCCCCACCCCAGCTCAGAGCACCCCCTGCTCTGTGCGAGTGGCCATGGGCCTGCCCTCCAACCTGCCGCCGGCTCTCCCTGGCCCACCTCGCCCTCCGTCGGGGCTTCCCCTGCACAGCTGAGCCCACCTGTAGCATTCCTCATTCTCCACGGGGCTCCCTGGAGGGACAACAGGTGACGGCAAAGGAAGGAAACCAGGGCTGGTGAGAACTGTCATCCCACACCCCCCGTTGGCCTCCCCTCCTCCATGACTTGCATGTCCTGCATCACCAGTCGTTGGGACCTCAGTCTCCTACCCAGGCACCAGGAAGAGCCCCCAGGCAGGGCTGGAGGTTGGAGGGCAGGGCATCGGAGGAGCTCCTCTGCGTCCCTACAGACCCTCCCACCAGCCCAGGTGCCCCCTTGAGGGGAGATGGAGACAGGGGACCCCAGTCCCAGCAGGGGCGTCTTCCGCCTCCCCCATCTGTGTGAACTGCCGTGAAGGTGGGGTGGGGAGTGAGGGGGCTCCAGCCCAGGCCCATGAAGCTGCGCTGACTCCACAGACGGAGCTGGAGAAGGCGGAGGATGTGGCCACCAAGCACCCCCGCCCCCCAGCTCCCCATCTAAGGATTCGTCTTTCAGCTGTTCGAGCTCCAGCCCATGTTCCCAGGACATCCATCTCCTCATGCAAACCGTCACCCATGCTCCTGCCCTTGCAGCGGCCAGGTCCCCCACAAGGGCCGTGGGCCTGTGCCTGGTCCCCAAAGTGGCTCATGCTGGGCCTCGAAGACATCCCTCAGGTGAGGGACACGCAGCCCCGCCTCCCTGCTGACCAGAGGGCCTGGCATCTGGAGGATCATCCCTCTCTTCTGCCCCCACCCCCCTGGCTGGGCTCGCTCCCAGCGATCTGCAGCCATCACAGATAGAGGCCCCTGAGGGAAGAGGGCAGCTGTCAGGGTCGAGCTCCCCGGGACAAGGAGGAGGACAGCGGGTCAGCCCCCGGCTCTTCCGGACCCTCCCCGATGGCCTGGCATGTCCGCGTCAGACAGGAAGCGCATCCAGAGCTGGACCTGCTCTGACATCTCATGGCAGCACACGCATGATCCCATTGGGAAACACCACAAACCCAGCCCAGCCTATTCTATGTGGGTGGAGGCAGAAACGGCTTCAAGGGAGCCAGGCCCTGGGTGGAAGTGCTCCCACCTGGGGCCCACTCCCCTCCCGTGTGGAGCTGCATCAGCTCACAGCCCTGAGATGCTAATGGCTCACACATGTGCAGCCGCCTGCCTCCCGCCTCTTCCCTTTGATTTGGTATCAAATGCTGGTGTAGGTGGGAGTGTGCTGGCCAGGGCGGGAGCTGGGGAGGGACAGCAATCCCCTCCCACACCCATGGGGGTGGGGGCAGAGGCCCCGTGGTTTTCCAGAAGCCTTTGTGTGGGCACAGAGGGGTGGGGAGGCCGTGGGAACCTCTCCTGTTTCTCTTTTCCTTTTTTTCTTTTCAATATATTTTTATCGATTTCAGAGAGAGAACCATCAATAATGAGAGGGAATCATTGATCAGCTGCTTCCTACACACCCCACACTAGGGATCCAGCCCGCAACTCAGGCATGTGCCCTGACCAGGAATCAAACCACAACCTACTGGTTCATAGGTTGACGCCCAACCACTAAGCCCCCTGGCCAGGCCTCTCCTAGTTTTCTTTTGCAAAGGCTGCCCACTGAGCGCCCTTGGTTCTTAGGGGCCTCAGAGCCTTGCAGGGAGGCAGCTGGAGGTTGGGCAGGTCTGGGGCCAGAACTTGTGGAGCCTGGACCAGGCTCTGGACTTGGTCCCCAGTCCACAAGAAACTCCCTGCCAGGCTGTAGGCACCACACACGCCTGCACCCCTCCAGAGCCAGGCGCTGGCAGCCAGGACACGTGGGCATGGGAAGGAGGGATACTGTCTTCAGGATGGGGATTGCGTCAGCCCCCAGGGAGCCACAGCTGTTAGCCCTGCAGGGCCTCCGCCAGCATGCACTCCCCTCGGCCCCTGGACCCACTGCCCGCATGGTGCAGCTGTGACGAAAAGCCCGGAGCCATCTGCCTTGGCCTTTGCAGTCATGCCAGGGCCGGTCTCCCTCAAGGGTGGTTCTGCTTTGTGCTGCTGCCCTGATCTGTCCCATACACCCCAGGCCCCTGCCCGTGGCCCATGGCCTTCATCTCGGGCCCCAGTGAGGGGCTGCAGCCAGCATCCTCCAAGCGAATCCTTCACATTGCCAAGAGTGACAGAGAAGCTCAGGAGGGGCCGCCCATGAGAAAAAGGGTCCAGGGCACTGGGGAGAGGGGGAACCACAGGTGGGTCCAGTTGGGGGGTCGCTGAAATGTGTGGGCACCATCTGGATGGGTGAACACCGGAGGAGGGCCCCGCGCTATCTGGATGGAGAGGTTGACTCAGGACAGGTGAGACCAGGTGTGGGCAGGAGCATCCCAGCAGCTCCAGAAGCCACACCTGAGACCCTGCGGCCTGCAGTGAGCTCACAGGGAGCAGGTTACAAGGCAGCATTAGTCAGCAAATAGGAGGGGAAAATACCCCAGGGATGGAGGGGCACAAAGAGGGGCAGAGACAGGGAGAGACAGGGCGAGGTGGGGAAAGAGCTCGATTCTTTACAAATCACTGAGGAAAAGTACACCTGCCCTGTAGTCCCCACCTGTACGGACGGAGTCATGTTCCCAACGTTGAGCTTCTGGTAAGTTATGAGCTTGTTTCTAAAAATGTAGACACATAACAGCATTTACACACGTTAGGGGAATTCGCCAGCACCCAGTGCCATCAGGGGACCTGCCGCGCCTCCTCAGCCCCAGGTGAGCGGGTGCACTGGCGTGTTCGTCTCCCATAAACTCACTGTGCTGAAAGCAGCAGTTTATAATGCAAAGATGTGAGGTCTGGAGTCTGAGCCACACGGGCCTGAAATCAAGGTGCCCAGGGCCTGGGCCCTCTGGAGGCTCCAGACCTCAAATCTGCTTCTTGCCTTTTCTTTTCTTCTCTTTTTAGTGCATTATGACACCTTATTAATTTATTAAAGGTTGCTTCTTGCCTTTTCAACTCCCGGAGGCCAGACCCTTGCTGGCCTGTGACTCCATCCCTTCCCTTCCTCCACCTGCACAGCAGTCTCCTGGCCACCTCAGTCCCCACCCCCACCCCCTCTCCCTCCTGCTTCCTTTCTCAGGCCTGTGGATCCAGGCCACCAGTGACACATGCACAGGGGCCAGGATGAAAACATCTCTGAGGCCACTCGCCGTAGACACAGGACAGTATCCGATGACAGAAATGGGCCCCCTGCGTGGATACGTGGCACACTGGGCAGGAATCACAGAAGCTCAGCTGTCAATAGGAGACCCTGTTCCCCGGTCATGGGGCTGACTCAGTGCTGACAGGAGGCAGGAGTCCAGAGAGAACCCTGCTGACTTTGTAAGTGGCCGGGTGCTGGGTCCCTTTCCTTACCCCTCCCCCGTCTCCCCAGCCTCCAAGTCACATCTGCTCCTCCCAGAAACCAGCCCAGAGCTCAGACCACAGGGCTCACATTGCACCTCACCTCACCTCACCTCTCACCCACCCACGCCCCCCTCACACCAAGGTGAGTCACATCTGGGGGGCCAGCCTCCCCAAGGGTCCCAGTGCTGGAGCTGGCACAGCCCCAGAGAGCCTGACTCAAGGCCCCAATCTCCCCCAGCAAAGAAAGCAGGGTGCCCCAGGCTGAAAGGACACCCGTTGGGGGGGGGGGGCAGCCTGGCCTGAGCATCCAGTGGGGCCCTTGCCTGGGGGCCAGCTTGCTACCAGAAGCCAGGACAGGAACACCCACCTGAGGTCTTGAGGTTCCTCTGGGTCCCAGTTGGCTACACAGGTGGGTGCAGACCCTAGCCAGACCCCACGTGAGCACATACACCCACAGCTGTGGCCCACAGGAAACAAGACCCAGGGTTTGAGGAGATGCTCCCAGCTGGAGGCCACAGGGTTAGCCTGACTCTTCAGGTATCAGGCCAGGGTGAGGGGGGTCGGGAGGAGAGATGGGTGCCCCTGAGCATCAGGGTTCAGCGTCCCAAGTCCTTGGGGCATCCAGACCCCAACAGAAGTCAAGGCCAGGGTCCCTCCCCACATTTCCATGGGGAGGCGGGGCAGAAGAGTGGACAGGAAGAGCGCGCCCAGGATTCACTTCTCCCAGCACAGGAGGGAGGTCACAGGCTGCAGGGAGCTCAGAAAGTGTGTTTCCTGATTGTGATGTCACCGGACAGGCCCAAACCAGGGTTCTTCCCACCGGCATGTGTTAGAAGAGGGTCCCAGTGACACTGAGTCAGGAAAACAAGGACATCCCTTAGAACTTGCCAGGGAGAGGGTTTGGAGGAGTGTGTCTGGGGCCTGCAGTGGGTGGGGAAATGCAGAGGTGAAATCAGCGAAGTCTCATTTCTGGAAATGAAGGAGGAGGAAGCAGGGAAACCGGTGCTGGGAGGCCTGGGCTTGTGCTTCCAGCAGGAGGTAGAGGAGGGAGGGGCAGTGGGGGCCGTTGGACAGGACAGGTGGGATCTGGAGCACATGGTGAGGGGGCTCCCACATGACTCCCCCTCAACCTCTTTATGGAGCCACAGAAGGGTCTACTCCAAAGTGACCGGACCTTTATCCACAAGGCAGAGCATGGATCAGAGGACCCTATGGAGACCTCCAGGGCCTCACCTGGTCCCTCAGGGCTGCACAGCGTGGGGGCTTCCCCCAGGACCAACGCGGAAAGCTGGCATACATAGTGGTCTCAGATGCCCACATGAGGCTCTGGGCAGCAAGAGGGCACCGGCATAGGGGCTCTGTGCTCTTTCAGAAATGGGGACCTTCCAGGCCTGCCCCATGCCCAGCAGCCCTGACGGCGCGGGGATATTGTGCTGGGCACCAAGCTCAGAGGCTATGGAGGGCGAGGCTCCTGTGTCCAGGCTGCCGTCAGCAGGGCTGGACCTCACCGACCCCCTTGCAGACCATCTCCCACGGAGAGAATGCTGCTGGGCACCTGACGTCGCTCACAGGTCAGGCCCATGGGTCCCATCCTCCCTGCACTGATGTCAGGAGGAACGCCACCCCCGAAACCGAAACCCGACATTCTGGTTCTGCAGCCTCGGCTGCCCTGCAGGCCTCCTGTCAGAGTCAGTGGGGCTGAGCCAGCACAGACAATCCAGCACAGCTCAGGAGCAGGTCAGCTGTCCCCGCTGCTGCTGTCACACATCCTCCGGTCAAAACCCGCCAGCTATTGGCTACAGGGGGACCTGTTCCTGTCACCAACCAGCAGCTTCAGGCCAGTGCCCTGCTTCCTGTGGTGCAGGTGCTAAGCACCTGCTTCTTGTTGTGACCTGTAGGAGCTCACAGACCTGTGCCAGCACACACCTGGGCCAGGGCACCTGTCAGGACACGCCTGCGCCAGGGCCCACCTGTCTGTATACATGTGAGCTGGTGCATACCCATGTTGGCTCACAGACCTGTGCCAGCACACATCCAGGCCAGGGCTCACCTGTCAGGACACACCTGCGCCAGGGCCCACCTGTCTGTATACATGTGAGCTGGTGCACACCCATGTTGGCTCACAGACCTGTGCCAGCACACATCCAGGCCAGGGCCCACCTGTCTGTATACATGTGAGCCGGTGCACATGTGTCAGCTCACACCTGTGTCAGAGCACACCTGGCCTGGCACACTGCATCTGCCTATGGCCACACAGTGCCTGTCTTCAGTGCAGCCAGCATGGTGCTCACTGACCACTGTGGGCCTCTCCTGGGTTGTCTTTTGGTCTCACAGCTGCTGAGACATCACCTGATTCATAGCTGAGGACGTTGGCCCAGGCCTGATTATTTGACTCCAGTGACCCTGTACTGGGGTACACAGTGTCCCCCAAAATTCACATCTATCCAGAAACTGTGAATGTAAACTTATTTGGAAATGGGTTTTTACAGATGTAATTACACTGAGGTGACTGGGCCCCCATCTAGTGACCGGTGTCCTAAGAGAAGGTCAACGTAGACACAGGACACGGAGGGGAGAAGACCCGTGACAACAGAGGGGAGGTTGGGACAGCACTGCACAGGACTGTCCGGGAGACACAGGTAGGCTCCGTCCCTAGAGCCTGGAGGGAGCGCCAGCTGCCCTGGCCTCAGAGAATGTGGGGTTGAAGCCCCTGTTGTGGTCGCTTGTTATGGCAGCTACAGGACACTCTCATCCTTGAGGATACGGGGTCACTGATCCCAGCCCTGTCCAGCCCCTGGGTGTCCAGAGGCTTGCTGTGGGCTGGGGCATTTGGGGGAAGTTGGGGTCAAAGAGCAGGATCTGGGTTAACAAGGAGGAGGAGGGGGCATCTGGCTGAGACCAGCACATCCCTGGAGTGTAGGGGGGGAGCCCTGTCAGTACCCAGCTCAGCACCCGGGCACCAGCCTGGCCACGGCCGTGCCATCACCATCAGGTGGGGGCACTGGTTCCCTGGAGGGAGGCCGCTGCAGCCCCAGATGAGCTGGGCTGGCAAACCATGTTCTTCAAAAAGCAAAAACCAAATGAAAACAATGACAAGGATTTGGCTCCACAGGTCTCCGTGGTAAGACACACTGTGAACACAGGCAAGCTTTGCACAAGCCTGGGGCTGGGGCTCGCCTGGGCCACGGCCCCCCAACACCAGCCAAAGGCAATGAAGTCCGGTGTCTCTGAAAAACCACTTGCAACGGCGCACAAAGGCACGCGAGTGTTTCCTACGGGCATTTCTTTTTTTAAAAAAAATATAATAACTTAGTTTGCATTTTACAGCATTTCCAACCAATCGGTTGGGGTCTCCTTGGCCGGAACCTCGTGCATCGGACTCCACACGTGGTCGCCAGGCGTCCACCCCAGTAATTCGGTCACCCCGCAGCCACCCCACTGTCACTCCACAGCCATCTCACAGGGGTTCAGCCCCCGCGCCTCTGCGTCCTGGTACATCCGCTGGAAGTCCTCTAGGCGTGGGGCGCAGCCGAGCCGGGCCTCCCCGAAGTGCATGTGTCCCGTGAAGAGGAACTCGCCACGCCCAGGCCGGACGCCGCAGGCCAGCAGCGTGGAGATGCGGCCCCGCCAGCCGCCCCCGGGCGCCGCACGGAACACCCTGCTCTTCTGCCGGTAGATGCGGCTCACACGCAGGTGGATGGCCGACTCCTGCCGCTCAGGGGCGTGGGTGACGTCCTGGATGGCTCCTCGGACCACTGCGGAGGGGAGGACACGGGTCAGGGAGATGGGCGGGGCCAGGCCAGTGAGGGGGGCAAGGATGCCCATTGAGCAAACAGCGCGCTGCCATTCAGTGTGAGCAGGCCCTGGGATGGAAGCCGGTCCTGACCTCTGCATCCCAGAAATTCTCCTTAAAGAGACAACTCCTGCCCTTGCCGGTTTGGCTCAGTGGATAGAGCGTTGGCCCGTGGACCAAGGGGTCCCGGGTTCGATTCTGGTCAAGGACACATGCCCGGGTTGAAGACTCCTCCCCACCCAGGCCCTGGTTGGGGCACATGCAGGAGGCAACTAATCGATGTGTTTCTCTCACACTGATGTTTCTCTCTGTCTTTCCCTCTCTCTTCCACTCTCTCTAAAAATCAATGGAAAATATCCTCGGGTGAGGATTTTAAAAAAGGAGAGGACAGCTCCTGGGCGTGAGGCTGCCTGGGGTGGACCCCGCACTCGGCTCTGTCAGAGGGAGGAGGCCCAGCCACTCACGTGGGAGAACACGGAAGAAATAAGCCACTTGGTGCGTCAGATGCTCCAGTCGGGACAAGAACAGTAACGAGAGCTAACACACAAGATCTGCATCAAGACTGGAGATGGGTGACGCTCAGGGGCGGAGGGTGAGGGAGGACAGGGCAGAGAGAGGGCTCGTTACAAAGGGTCCGCCCTTGTGGGCCCAGCAAGAAGCCTGCAGTTCCACAGGAACCTGCCCTCGGGCTCGGGGCTCAGGGCACCTCGTGTGCCAGCCGCCATCCTCTGCCAGAGCTGAGTCCCTGACCTCGGCCATGGATCCTACCAGGACCTGGAGCTCCCACTGTGGCCCCTGCAGGGGGCCTGGTGGAGGGTGAGGCTTCCAGAGCGATGACGTCACATGCAAAGTGGGACACTGCCCCCTGATCACCTGAAATGACAGGAATTCCCAGCCCGCTCCCTGCCCTGCGCTAGGTCCCTTCCCTGGGGCTGGAGTCACGGGGGTGCAGCCCTGTGACCCACAGATGAGGGGCACCAAGCCCAGCCTCCTCCCTGCAGAGGTCGGTGCCAGCGCTGGAAGGTTCTCTGGGACCAGGTGGGGCGCCCTCCCCGGGGCGGGAACCAGGGCACTCACCGAAGTCACTGGTGCAGACTGCCAGGAGCACCTCGGTGTCACTGCAGGGCCGGCAGGGAGCTGCAGGGGAGGGCAGGGAGGGGGAGCATCAGGCAGGGCAGGGACGGGCATGGAGACACACCTGCCCCACGGTGGGGCCCCGCCGCACCCCAAAGGGGCTCTGATTTCTGGCAGCGCCTCTACGACCCCAGGCGCCAGAATCGCACCGTGGTCTCAGCGTGCGGGCAGGGGGCTGACTGCAGGGACCCCAGGCCCACCGCCCAGTGCAGGACAGGCCTGTCCCCACTCAGTGGTCAGAGCAGCTGTGCCCACGAGCAGCTACTGGGCTCGGTGAAATCCTTCCATGCCCAACACCAATGCAGACCAGCCTGCACTGAGCAAAGCCTGTCCTTCCGCTGGCCCGAGCCAGCGCTACCATCACTCCGCTCCGCAGCCACACCCTGAAACGCCAGGGCCGACCACTCACACGCTGCCTGCTCCCCAGCACCCCCCTCCTGCCTCCGTTCCACAGGGGGTGGAGCCTGCCTGGGAGGCCGCAGCCTACTAGGTGTACCGGTTAACAACGCGGATGTTTTTCAATAGATGGAGTTACACATATGTTGATATATATGCGATTTGATAGTATGCTATTTTGTTTTATTGACATGTTCAAAACTTCATATGTCAAATTTTCTGAAGGTGTTAACATCATAGATATTTTAACGCTTAAAAATGTCGAATTTCGTGCCAAAAAAAAAAAAAAGAGCATTTGCGGGAAGTTTTAATTCATTATTTTGAAGAAAAGTGCTGCTGAAAGTGATCGTATACTTTGGGAAGCTTAGGGTGAACATCCTCCATCTCAAGACACTTGTGATCGCTGGTTTAAACGCTTTAAAAGTGATTTCGATGTGAAAGACAAAGAACGTCCAGGTCAACCAAAAAAGTTTGAAGACCAACAATGACAAGCATTATTGGATGAAGATGCGTGTCAAACTCAAAAACAACTCGCAGAAAGATTAAACGTTGCTCAGCAAACAATTTCCGATCGTTTACAATCAATGGGAAAGATTTTAAAGGAAGGAAAATGGGTGCCACATCAATTGAACAAAAGACAAATGGAAAACCGAAAAGTCATCAATAAAATGTTGCTTCAGTGGTACAAAAGGAAGTCCTTTTTGCATCGAATTGTGACTGGCGATGAAAAGTGAATTTATTTTGAGAATCCCAAACGCACAAAATCATGGGTTGATCCAGGTCAACCGTCAACATCGACTGCAAGGCCACATCGCTTTGGAAAGAAGACAATGCTCTGCGTTCGGTGGGATCAGGAAGGTGTGGTGTATTATGAGCTTCTAAAAGCAGGTGAAACCATTAATACTGATCGCTACCGACAACAAATAATCAATATGAACCACGCTTTGATCGTAAAACGACCAGAATGGGCCAGAAGACGCACCATCACATACTTCAAAACCAGTACGAAGAAGTGGAAATTTGGGTCTCTGAATGGTCTGCCTCAAAACAAGAAAAGTTCTATTGGGACGGTCTCCACAAATTACCTGAAAGATGGGGGAAATGTGTAGCTAGCGATGGACATTACTTTGAATAAAACACTTTCAATGTTTCTCTTGAAATTATCGTGTTTTCTTTGGATCACAAAATCTGCATTATTAACCGGTTAATAGTTAACCCATATTATTAACCAGTTAATAGTTAATCTGCACTACTAGCCAGTTAATAATTAATCCAAATATTAACGGGTTAATAGTTAATTCAAATTATTAACCGGTTAATAGTTAATCTGCATTATTAGCCGTAATAATGTGGATTTTGTAATCAAAGAAAACATGATAATTTCAAGAGAAACATCGAAAGTGCTTTATTCAAAGCAGCGTCCATCGCTAGCTACACATTTCCCCCATTTTCAGGTAATTTGCGGAGACCGTCCCAATAGAACTTTTCTTGTTTTGAGGCAGACCATTCAGAGACCCAATTTTCCACTTCTTCATACGTTTTGAAGTGCTGCTCAGAAAGTGCATGTGCCGTCGATAGAACAAGTGGTCATCTGAAGGAGCAATACAACAACATAGCATACATATCAAATCGCATATCTATCAACATGTGTGTAACTCCATCTATCGAAAAAATCCGCATGATTAACCGGTACACCTAGTAAAGGTGTCCTGAGCGAACCCTCCTAACTCCCCTTCCTCAGACCCCTCCTGTCCTTGGTCCCCAGTGACCCCTCTAAACACCTCCAAATGCCTTTCAGAGCAGCCCAATCACAGAATCCCTAGTTCCCTGAAACTCCTACCTGGGTGGGGCTGGCTTCCCCCAGCCAGACAGGCCTTACGAAAAGCCCTGCTCCCCCAGCCCTCCCCCTCCTCTCAGGTGGGCACAAGGTCTCAGAAAGGTGTGGGGTTGGGGGTGGGGGAGGCGGAAACCTAGGGCTCTGGTGACTCCCTCTACTCGGTGGGTCTGGGAAAATAACAATTTATTAAATGACTGCCACATTGCTCCTTTCAAGGCCTCTCCCTCACCCAGTTTGAGTTTCTGAGTTTTTGCACCAATTCTCCTGACTCCATAGAAACTTGAGGCCCCCCCACGGCCCTTTCCTGTTCTAAAGGCCCCAGAACGCCCCTGGCCTTGGCACTCACTGGGCCTGGACGACCTAATCCTGTCTGGGTGCCTGGTTGGCTGCCCTTGCAGCCTCAGAACAGGGCTGAGCAGGGGCTGCCCGGCCCCCTCCAGGAGCAGCAGTGACTCGGGGACCTGGGGGGACCAGGCAGGGCACAGACGAGCAGCAGCACAGAGGCCTCCGGGGCCGGGATGTGCGTGGCCATGGGGCCCGGCACACAGTGTCTCTGGGGTGCCTGGGTGGACGTGAGCGTCCAGAGAGCTGGTGCCGCCGTCCCGCCTCCGGGCAGTGTGGGTGCAGCGTCCCAGTGCAGCTCAGCGAGGCCTGACTCACCCCCCTCACCGCCCGGCTCCTGTGAAGTTATCAGGAGCCGCAGAGCAAGAACAGCCTGTTGAATGGGATGGAAGCCGAGTCCACCCAGCCTCCAGGCAGGAACCTCCCCGCCCAGCTCCAAACCCCAAGCCTCTGCCTGCCTGCAGCCTCGGCCTGCAGGAGTGGACCCCAGCCTCAAGGCCTATCTTAAAAAAGGGGTGGTGAGCCCTGGCAGGTGGCTCAGTTGGTTGGAGTGCCACCCCATACAGCAAAAGGTTGCGGTTTGATCCGGGTGGTGGGGGCACATACAGGAGGCAACCAATCGGTATTTCTCTCTGGCATCCATCTCTCTCTCTCTCTCTCTCTCTCTCTCTCTCTCTCTCTCTCTCTCCATCTCTTTCTAAAGTGAATAAAAACATATCTTCAGGTGAGGATTTTAAAAAAAGAGGGCGGCCAGCTGGGGACCCTTCCTCCCTCTCGCCCACTGTGGACCTGCTGCCCATGGAGCCGCACGGTGGGCATGACGACGAAGGAGCACATAGCACAGCCGGCTCTGAGGGCCAGTGTACCCCTGGTTTTATTCTGGCCTGTGAGCAAGAGGCGGGGAGCAGCGGGGACTTCCCATCCTGGCTGGCATACCCAGTGCCCATGGGATCAGAGGACCCGGCCTGGGGTCCCTCTGCTAGTGGGGGCCGGCCTCGGCAGCTCTCTCCAGACGGCAGGTTCCCCTCAGCCACCAGGTGTGCGATGGGTGCAGCGCAGGTGGGTGGGGGGTGAGGATCTGTGCAAGCCCTCCACAGCACGTCCCAGGATCCGAGCCAGCTGAGCTAGGCCGGGGCACCACCCAGAGGCAGGAGTCGAGGGGGCCCAGGCTACACGCTGTGATCAGACCCAGGCCTGGGCTTGTGACCCAGCCTGGAGCTGTGCCCTCTACAAGGATCACAGGCCCTGGGAGCTCGGCTGCGGGCTGAGGACAGAGGTGGACACTAGCCTCCCTGGCTCACTCCCAGCCCCACTGCAGAAGGTGTGGGGACCCGGAGGCCCTGGGGGAAGGCAGTCAGCAGCCCTGAGAAGCCCCAATGAGCCGATACCATCGACGGCTGAGCTAATAAAGCGTCACCCTGGAGACTTCCCTCCTACAACTCTGAGCTTCACAAAGCAGAGGTCACCTTTGTGGAAACCCAGCCTGTGAACGCCAAGAGAAGCAATCTGGAAACAATTATTAATCGGAGTCGGGCTCATAAAGGCTGTGGAATGCACTGGTCTCAGGCACATCCAATCTCCTTTCCTTACGGGGAGCCGGGGAGGGGTGGCCAGCGGGCTGGTTGGAATGCTGGCCCGTGTCTCATGGAGAGGGGAGGGCTGGGGTGTGGACGTCCCAGGAAGGTTACTCTGGAATGTACATAAAATGAACTGAACGAGGGAGAAAATAACAGGTCAGGGCCATGCAGGGGCCCAGGTAAGAACACGGGGACTCAGATGAGGATGCAGTCACCTAGGTGAAGGTGAGGACACACACAGGGACCCAGGTGAGGACACAGGGACCCAGGTGAGGATGCAGGCGCAGGAGGGAGGGAGTGGGCGGGTGCCTTCTGTCAGAAACTTGCCGCCCTGAAGGGCTTGCGGATGGTCAGATGGAGCCAGGTCCCGACTGCCCGCGTAAGGACAACCAGGTGGACAAACACAATTTCCAGAGAGAAAACCGTCGTGAGGGCCCCCCGCGGGTCAGCTGGGGACAGGCGGGCCGTCGATGCTGAGCTGTAACAGGGAGTGAGGAGAAAGGAGACACCAGAATGCGGTGAACGCAGCTGGATCCTGGTCCGTATTCACGGAGACCAAGCAGGCGCTGAGCTGCCGGCAAAGGCTCTGGAGCCGCCTGCAACCATCAACCTCCTCCACCTCTGAGGTCGCACAACCCCAGGCCCCAGAAGACCCCGCCAGGGTCCCAGCTGGCCGCCAGCACCTCCTCCTGTCCTGCTCCCTCCTGACCTCTTCCTCGCCAGGAAGGCCACACCCTTCCACCCCAAATGGGCAAGGCGAAAAATTACACAATAATTACAGAGGCCAGAGAAGCCGCCAAGGCAGGAAATAAACGATCCTTGCAAAAATACAAAGTTTTCTCCTTTCCTGTTTCCCGGCAACACTGAGGTTTCTCCACACTCCTTCTGAACTTTGCTACTCACCCCCACGGCCATCAGGGCCACCCCCAAACTCCGAGGTGCCAGAGAGGGCCCCTCAGCAGGGGGCTGTGCACCCCTGGGACCACCCTGGGGCTCATCTGCCCCCAGCTCATCAAACAGAGCGGGTTTTAAAGGGGACAGGAGATGAGGCCCATCAGGCCTGTGGGACCCCATCACCTCTGGTGCCCCCTGAGCCTGTGATGGAGCGATTTCCATGTGTCACAGCCAGCACGAGGGCCGTGGGCTTCTGCCCACCCTCCAGCCGTGGGTCTGAAATTCCGCTGTCTCCCCCTTGTCTGCTCCCGGAGGTGGGGATGCTGTAGGTGGACGTCCCAGGAGCCCAGAGCGTGGATGTGTCCAAGTGGTGAGCCCGCTACTCGGCCCCTCAGCAGTAAAAAAACAGACTGGAATCCGGGGCCCCCCTGGGCTGCCCCACACGAACCGGGGACACAAGGTCTGTCTTGGTTCCCCAGTGCCTGACGCAGTGACCCTCCTCCCTCCCTGGCTGGTCACCCCCACACACCACCAGCCCACTGGGTGATGGCGAGTCCTGGAGTGCCTGTTTCCTTGAGTGTTGGAACACCGGGGAGGACAGTCCCCTCAGCAGCCAGGCCAGGTTCCACCCCGAGACCCCAACCGATGTTCCAGGCATGGCCCAGAGCTGCATCTGGCTGCTCCCTGCCTTTCACGTCCTGCCAGATGGGTTCACTGCCATGGAAGGGGCGTCCATGTTACTCAGGTGCCCTGGCGAGGCCCACAGGGGTGGTGAGGGTTGGGGGGTGCACAGGGAGCCTGGGGCAGCCAAATCCCACTCCCCCTGGGCTGGGTCCCCTCCCACTTCCCGCCGTCTGCACCTGTCCAGGGGCTGCCTGCCTCTCCTTTCTTGGCTAGTGGTTCATCGAGGAAGCTGACTACGCAACCCCAGTGGCCAGGGGGCCAACACGTGCTGTAAACCCTCCCAGCCAACCAGTCAGAGGTGCGGTGGGCAACAGCTCACACCTCCTGCCAGGACTCAGCCGGGAGCCTCTCCCTCGGAAGTCAGCACAACTGTCACTCGCGCGGCTCGTCAGCGGGAGAAGCCGGGCGCCCACTCCCAGGTACATCCATGGTCTCCGGGGTCACCAAGGCCTTGGGTAGCCAGGGCCAGAGCAGGACGGAGCCGGCAGCCATGCTCTCTTCCGAGAGCCCGCCTGGCCCAGGGACGTCCCGGCCGCCAGATGGCCAGTGCCGACATTCCACATTTCACACCCATTCCTCCAGCATTAAAGGCTTAGGGGCTGTGCCCCAATGAAAGATGAAAGGCGAACACCCCGGGCAGAAGAGATGCCCCGATCCCCCAGCTCCCAGAGCCCTGGGTGCCTCGGAGTCTCCGTTCCATGCCTGACCCTCGCTGCCACTTGGGGCCACGTCACTCTCCATTGGGGGGCGTCCTCTCACTGTGGGGCGTTAACAGTGCATGGGCCTGGCCCCCACCTGACCATCAGCCCAGCTGGCCACCAAGAAACAGCTCCCAGGACAACACACACACACACGCATACATGTACACACACAGGCACACACGTGCACACACCCGAAAGGCATCTTGCTCCTGGAATTGACGCAGATATCTGGCAGCCCCACCCTAAACATCACCCAACACATTGGGACACTGTCGTCCTCTGTGCCTCAGAGGGAGAGGGGGGCCTGGCCCCCAGGGTGGGACCTGCCCTGTATGAGCATCTCAGGGTCTTGGGCTCCTCCTCCATCTCCATCCACGAAACTTTCCAAGGACAACCCTGCCTCCACCCAGCACCTGGCAGAGCTGTCTGCTTTCCTCCGGAGAAAAGGGGATGGAAATCTAAAGCCAGCTCACCACCTTCCCACGTGAACACACACACCCTTGGCCACCGAGAGGCCCCTCCAGACCCGCCCTGGCTCCCAGACCCTCCCAGCCCCTTCAAAAGGGCCAGCAGCAGGGGCTCCTGCCTGCCGGGTGCCCACTGCAGCCCCACTATGGCACGTTACTGGAATCTCCAGAGACACACCCCCACAAAATTCCTCCAGACCCTGGGACTGGCCCAGGGTTCAGGAAGTCACTGCTTTCCACCTGGGATGTGGACCAGCCTCAATTGCCACCCCAGACCTGACGTTCCAGGGGCTGCACCCAAGGCCAGAAACACTCGACCAGCTTGTGTCAGAGGAAATGCTGCGGCCGTTGTTTGAATGGTAACAGCACCCACTTCCAACGAGTCACAACGCGTCCGTGGAAGAAGAGCACATGACGGGTGAGGGCCCATCACAGCCCTGACCTGCGGCCCTTCTTGGGATGCTGGTTACCCTCCGCAAACACACCCCTGGGAGATGAAGGTCTTGCAGAGTCCAAACAAGAACTTTCCAGAACGCAGGCAGTGCACCTACATCCAACACCCACGACACTGCACAGGTACCCCCCAGGAGGGCCCGTCCGCTAGCACCACGACACCCCTGGCCCCCCCCAGGTCTGAGGCACACCCCGGGGAACTCCCACAGGGAGAAAGTCAGAGAAGTCTGGCCAATGAGAAGGAGCTGGGCTGAGGAGGGGGGCAGCCGGGAGCCCACCCACCAACCCCGGCATCACCCACCTGACAGAGCGTGCAGATCCGAGCCGGCGGGCCGGCTGCTCAGCTCGTACTGGA
Organism: Myotis daubentonii; assembly: GCF_963259705.1. Lineage (NCBI taxonomy): Eukaryota > Metazoa > Chordata > Mammalia > Chiroptera > Vespertilionidae > Myotis > Myotis daubentonii. The sequence goes on along the minus strand of NC_081855.1, from coordinate 57,681,558 downwards.
AGCCCGTGGCCCTCCGGCGGATGTCCTGCTGGGGCGTCGCCTCCACGAACAGGCTGCCCTGCTGGACGCCGAAGCAGCGCACCTGGCCAGGACCATGGTGCCCGTCCCGGAACAGCAGTTTCAGCGCTCCAGTTTTCTCCAAATAAATATTGGCCCCAGAGGAGTCCCCAAGGGGCTTGATGCACAGAGTCAGGGGGCGGGAGGGCGAGACAACGTTGGGTCGCAGGTTGACGCTGAGAGCGCCTGTCGGGTACATCCACTCCACGGCGCCCGCCGAGCAGCGCAGGTACACCTGCTCCACCTCCTTCCTGTGGGCCTCGTGGGTCAGCCCGCTGTGGAGAGGGGACAGTGTCAGCCTGGGCACCACCCGCTCACCTGCACCACCTCCCACTCCAGCACTGGCTGCTCCAGGCGAGGGGCAGCCAGCGCCCTCAGGCCCTCCCCACAAAGGACACTCCGTACTGCTGGCCTGCTGGGCTGCAGCTGCAGGGCCCCAGTGCAGGTGAGAACCAGGGGAAGGATGGATCTTCCAAAACACAATCAAGGGAACACCAGGAGGCCCTAGCTGGCTCGACTCAGTGGACAGAGCGTTGGCGTGTGGACTAAAGGGTCAGGGCACATGCCCAGGTGGAGGGCTTGATCCCCTGGGGGGTGGGGGGAACGGGCGTGCAGGAGGCCAATCCATGATTCTATCTGATCATTGATGTTTCTCTCTCTCTCTCCTTTCCTCTCTGAAATCAATAAAAAAATATTTTTAAAAAAGGAAACACCAGGACAACTCTGGCACCAGCCCAAGTTCCCACTGAGCATGAAGGACAGGAGGCGACAGGCGGTACCCAGGACACACGTACATAAGTCACTCACTCCAGGGAGCAGCTTATGAATCAGTGACGAATGTTAGCCGTTTGGGGGTCACTGGCAGGCATACTTTTTATATTTTCCTTATGGTGATGATTTGACTGCTTTTTCATTCATTTGAAAACCTGAAGACCCTCCATTGATCATCATACTTTAAAAAATAAACTCAAATGGCATCAAAGATGTGAAAAGAAGGTAAGGTCCTCCCCAGGGGACAGACTTGGGAGGAAAAGTGTGGAGAAGCCAAAGGTAGCAGACACCTCGTCTTCCCAAGGGGAATTTCCAGAGAACCACGTTCAATTCCCTCCTGAGGAATCTGAGTAGAAAAGAATGAAGCTGCTGTGCTCTCCCCGAGACGGTAAAGTCATTACATTACGTTTCAAGAAACTGAAACCATCAACGTTACCGTTTCTCTCCCCTCCTCCAAACTCGAATGTCAGTGTCAGCTTGTGCGCACACCTACGTCACAACCACCAAGCAGCCTGGAACTCCACCAGTGACTTGGCTAAGTGTTCTATTCCATGAAATTGGGTTCTGGTCAGCTCTCAGACAGGTTCACCCACATTCTTGGGATTTTTACGTGGCATAAACAAAGCTCCACTCAGAGCCCTGGCCCCAGTGCGTTACCAGAAACCCTTTCTGCCGAGCAGAAAACACAGAACATATGGTTTGCATTTACTGTGGTGACTCATGCTCCCGGCTCCCAAAACCCTCACTTTCCACAGGACGGGCCCGCGGCGCGCAGTCACTCTGCAGGCCACATCACAGGGAGGTGCCGGGGAGGTGACCCTCCTAACCCCACACGCCCGGGGTCAGGAGCCGCCAGCCCAGCCTCAGACGCCTACCAGGGCTGCACACACGGAACCGACTAACAAATTACAGTCACATAAAACGCACACAAGCCCATCTGACACACAGGTGGGGGTGGGCGTAATTATATGCTGTGTGAAAAATTAGACTAAATGGTAAGTGGTTGCCACGGATCATTATAATCAGCTCTGCTCTTACGCAGCCAAAACAAACTCTACTAGAGTGCCCCTCCTCTCCGGGCTTCGGCCGCAAGGGCAGTTGAACCCTTGCCCCGAGCCCAGGCGCCCATTCTCAGTCCTCTCTCCCACAAAAACCACTCTGCCTAAGGCTTTCCCTCTCTGTCAGTGGGGCACTGACACTCCCTCTGGGGGGCGAGGGAGTGAAGAACCCATACCAGAGGCTTTGGATCCCTCACTAAGGCACCTTAATCGGAACCGTGGAGGGGGAAGGAGCGAGGGCCACCCTCCACCCACACCTCAGGCAGGGGCAGGGAAACCCTCGTGGGGTGGCCCACGGGGAGGTGGACCTGAGTCTGGGGGCTGCCACCCCCAGCCTGCATATAGGACTGTGCACATCTTATGGGGTGCACCTGGCCCTGGTTATGCATAAGTCGCTCAACTAAAAGAGAACTAGGAGCAAAATGAAGGAGCACATACGAGAAACGAGCCCCACCCCCAGTTACTTCACCTGTAAACTAACGTCCTCACTGGCCCACAGCGGAGGGTCCGCGCCACCACAGGCTCTCTGGGCTCTGCCCAGCTCCCTGAAGCACCCAGAGCTCCAGGAATCCACTAGGCACTGCACACGGAGCTCACACCCACGTCAGCCCCTGTGGCATGCAAGACCCCATCTGGACAAACACCTCCACAGTCCACTGGTCTCTCAGCCCAGGACCTGCTGGCTCTTTTCTTTATTTTTTATTTCAGAGAGAAAGGGGGAGAGAGAAAGAGAAACATCAATGATGAGAGAGACTCATGGATTGGCTGCCTCCTGCACGCCCCACATTGGGGATGGAGCCCGAAACCTGGGCCTGTGTCCTGACCGGGAATCGCACCGTGACCTCCTGTTTCATAGGTTGACACCCAAACACTGAGCTGAGCCGGGCCGGCCCGCTGGCTCTTCGAATAAGGACAAGACTCCTGGCCTGTCTGGTTCCTAACAGGAAAGAGAGCCACACTGCCCGCCTCTAAGCTTCCAGCGCTGCAGCAAACCTGAAAAAACCTCTATTTATGCAAAAACACACGGTGCCTGAATGTTCCCTGATGATGGTTTGCTGCAATATTCACATGGCATGCAAGTGACATCTATCCAGCCCCCCGCCACCCCCCAAAAGCAACTGTTTTCTGATGTGATAAAGCTCTACTCAGCCTTAGGGAAGGAGAAGACTGGTTTCACCTTGGAGTACTTAAACCAAATTAATGCCTTTTGCCTAAAAAAAAAGAGAGAGAGAAAGAGCTGGTAAGTGTCACAGCCCCACACCTGGGGAGCACCTTTGTGGAAAAGACAGCAGGTTCCGAGTGGATGCGGGAATTTTCCGATGGGGTCAGTGGTGTGGTGGCAGCAGAGCCCACACCCCTCTCCCCGCAGTGGGGCGGGCGCAGACCCTGAGTCACCAGGAGGAAACTGATGGCCTCTTGTTTACAAAAAAAGAAAGAGTTTCAGGCCAAGCCCAAGGCAGGAGAGACAGACAGCCCAGGTGTGACGTAGGTTAGTGCTCTGCCCCGGGCAGTGGTCCACCTTTAGGACCAGGGCCCTGTCCTGTCCAAGAGCATGGGCGATGGACTTCAAAACCACCCACTTAGCTCAGTTGGTTAGAGTGTTGTCCAGACACACCAAGGCTGTGGGTTCAATCCCCGGTCGGGCACATAAGAATCAAGCAATGAGTGCGTCAATAATTAGACTAACAAATTCATGTTCCTCTCTCTCTCTCAAAATCAATTTAAACAAAAAACAAACCCACACCTACTTAACTGCTTGGAAACACCCAGAAACACATGTCAGCCTGTCAGCTGTGAGAGGCCCCTGTCTATCAGGGGTCAGAATCCACCTCATATGGGGAGGGGGGGGTGAAGGGGGGGAGGCTGTCTTTAAGGCCACAGGCAAACAGCACCCCGGCTCCCAGCAAGTAGCATATGATCACTGGGGGTGCAATCACAGCTCACCGGGGCTTATGGCGAGGAATGCCGCCTGGCAGGCTGCCCCCCACATCCCCCCAATGGCTCTGGGGCCTGGTGGGGGAGGGTGCATTAGCAATGAAGGAGGGAGAGGCTCAGGGAAGTGACCCAGCTTCTCCCGGTGATAAAAAGTGAAGGGACTCCTCTTCCCTCTGCAAACACCTCCAGGAGCAGGCTGGCCCCCGACCCTCCCCCCTCCCCCATCACAGCCACCTCAGGGCTCAGCCCTCCAGGTAGACAGTCCTCCCAGAACCTGGAGAGGGTGTTTGCTCCTCCTTCGGAAACTCAGGCTCACCAGGTGGGATGGGTTACTGCTTCGGATCTGTGGAAGCAGGAACCACAAAGCCTCCATTTGGGGGTGCCCTGATTCATTCCGCAGAGGCTAGAAACAGGGAGTTTAATTCCTAGCAGAGGCAGGGGCAGGGGCAGCCCCAGCGGAGCGGTAGGCGTCAGAGGGTCCCCACCAGCTCCCGGCGCCAGCGATCTCCAGGCCAACCCTCCTCAGAGCCGACCTGCCCACCACCGGGTCCAGGCCCGGCTCCTCTATCCCTGCTCCAATGTGAGGGGCGCGGGGGTCGGGGCAACCTCGGGGGCTCGGATCTCCGGTCTCGGAAGGGTCATTGCCGGGTCATCGCCAGCGTCCACGGAGAACCGGTCTGCAAGCGCCGCGATGACCAGCGGCTGCCTTGACGCAGAGCCCAGGGCGCGGGCACAGCCCCACCTTCTCGGAAAACCGTCTTCACCCAAAACCATCCCGTGACGTCCCCGCCCCCCGCCCCCAGGAGGCGTCTGAGCCGGGGCTGGCCTGGGGGCCCTGCGCCGGGAACCATGACACCGGGCCCAGGCGGCCCAGCCCGCGGCGTCTTCGGAGGAGACGCGCGTCCCCGGAGCAAACTCTCGAATCGGCAACTTCCGCGGCGCAGGACCGGCCTCGCCACCCGCGAGCTGCCAGCGCGGCCAGGGCGCCGGGGGCGGCGGTTTCTCCTCCGAGTGCCTGCGCGCCCGGCACCCGCCCGCGCGCACCGGCGGCCCGCACTCCTCGCTGCGGGTCACACGGCAGCTTTCTTACAAGAGCCCTCGGCCGCCGCCGCGGAGGGGAGCGAAGGGGGGTCGCCAGCCCGGCGCGCGCGCTGCCAAGGGCGGCCTGACCTTCACGGGGCGAGGGCGGGGGGCCTGGCCAGGTCCGCACTCGGACCCGCGCACAGGTCTCCGTCCGCACGGACGCGGTCAGCGCTGCGGGCACTGCCACAGCCCCGCTCGGTCCACTCGGGCCGCCGCCCCCTCACGCGGACCCGCCGTTCTTGCCGCTCGGCCCCGAGCGCAGGCGCGGCTCCTCCAGGCCGGGGGGCCGATCCCGCCCGCGGGCCGGCGGCCGAGGCTGTGGGGAACCCGAGTGGAGACCGGCGCGACCGGGCGCGGGGCGAGCAGGCTGCCGGCCCGGCCGGACCCGAGCGCAGCCAGGGCGCCTCCCGGGGCGTCCTCGGGACCCGGAGACCCGGGCGCCGCGGGCTCTTTTGTTCTACGGCCGGGGCAGAGGGCGGACAGCGTTCCGCCTGGAGAGGGGACCCCCGAGCCCCCGCACTCTCTGCCCGTGGGAAGGGGAGTGAGGAGAGGGACGCGGACCCACGAGCGGGGTCGCCCCGCGAGGACTCACCTCCCCTTCCAGCTGCACAGGTCACTCGAGTACTGCGCGCCCGCGCCGCCCAGGAGCACGGCGAGCAGCAGGGCCAGCGGCAGGGGCAGCGGCAGGGGCAGCGGTGGCGGGGACGGGGGCCCTGGCCACGGCCGCCCCGCGCGCCCCCCGGCCTCCCGCGCCGCGCCCCGCATGCTCTGGATCCCGCGCGCGCCCGCCCAGCAAACCCTCCACTCGCGCGGCCGGGCTCCGAGTGCGGGCGGGTCACGTCGTGCGCCTCCCGCGCCCCTGGCGTGGCCGCCCGCCCATCGCGGCCGCTGGAGCCTCTGGAACTGCGCAGACTGCGCCAACCGCCGCCGCCGGAGCTCTGAAGCCGGCGAGTCAGCAGCCGTAGTCCCGGCTCAGCTGGGGGGTGGTGCCCGCCCGGCCGCCCCGCCGCCCCGCCCCGCCCCGCCCCGCCCCGCCCCGCCGGCCGCCGGAACCCCGCCCCCGGCCGCTGGGAGCTGCGCGCCCGGAGTCCCGCACCTGGTCCCCGGGCGAATCCGGGATGCGGGATGCGGGATGCGGGATGCGGGGTGCGGGGTGCGGGATGCGGCGATGGCACCCACGTCGGAGGCACGTGATCCCGCGAGTGGGACAGGGTGGGCGCCACGGAGAGGGGAGGCGCGCGGGGTGGAAGACGGTCCTGGAGAGAAAGCCAAGCTGGAAAGCAGAGTCCCCGAGAGAAGAGGACGGCGCGTCTCTGGCCTTGTGATGCGGGGCGGGGTACAACCCGAGACCCCACGTCTGGGCGGACCCCCGCCCAGCGCCCGGCCGGTAGTCGTCAGGTGGCAGCGGTGCCTCGGCCCCATCACGCGCACTGAGCTCCGAATGGCGCTCGGTTGAGGGACTGCCTGAGCCGGCAGGGTAGTTCCTGGCACCCATCCCCCTCCGCAGGATTTGAGTGTAGTTTGTGGAGGTTCTTGGGCACGTGGGGGAGGGAGGCCCCACTGGGGCGGACTCGCGTGGACTCCAGCACCCGCTCCACGGGGTCTGGGTTTCTGACCACAGGCCCCGCTCCTGTGCATCCCTGTGGGCACTAGTCCCGCTCGTCCCCCTCTCGAGTACCTGCTTCACCAAATTCCCACGTGACTCCCAGGGTGCAGGGTGCGCCCTCTGCATTATAGGGTTTTACAGCAATCCTGGCCCCTAAAGTCCAGATCCGCGATTTTCAACCTTTTTCATCTCACGGTACATAAACTAGTTGCTAAAATTCTCTGGCACACCAAAAATATATTTTTGCCATTCTGACAAAAAATAGGTATAATTTTGATTCATTTACATCAGATGGCTACTGTGTTGATTGTTGCCATTTTTAAATTGGACACTAAGGGAAAGGTCAGTGCCCCTGACTAAATAGGCAGGTATTGCATGTTTTAACACTTCTTGCCTCACACTGACACCCCGCTCTAGAAGGACCCCAGGTGGTGAGGACAGTGTGAGAGCGGGTTCCTTCGCCCGGTGGTCACGTGTGCCTGGCATCTCGTAGGGGGAGACATTGGGGCACAAGCAGCCCCAGCCCCAACAGGAAGGGGTGATGCCAGAAAGCTGGGCCAGTCGAGGAAGAAGGAGGAGGAGGAGGGTCTGCCAGGCAGAGGCAGGCAGCCTAGCCCCCACGCAGCCACTCCCATGATCACAAAAGCCAGCTTTTCTGCTTCCTCGGACTCTGGTGTGGACCTGGGCTCCAGAGCCTCTAACAGCATCAAATGAGGGAGAAACCTGACCTTGTTTTAGCCTCCCTTTTCCAGCCAAGATGCAGTTCAGTAGGAATTTCAAGTGACCCGGTGCGGGGAGGGGGGTGACGGCAAGTGTGTGTGTGTGTGTGTGTGTGTGTGTGTGTGTGTGTGTGTGTGAGAGAGAGAGAGAGAGAGAGAGAGAGAGAGAGAGAGAGAGACTTCCTGCTCCTGTGGATTAGCAAAGTGCGTCCTTGTCCTGAGGTTGGAGTCGGATTGGGCTGGAGTGACCACACTCTGGAGGGGCTGCAGGGCCCAAAACATCTGGGGCAGGGACACAGCACCCCCAGCAGTGCTGGGCAAGGGGAGGGCCTGCAGGTATTGGAAGGTGGTTGCAGGTGAAGGATGTTTGGAGCAGCTCTGGAACGGAGTAGGTCAGCCCTCCCAGCCCAAGCCTGGGGTGGCACTGCCCAGTCACAAACAGTGATTTCACCCTGAGACCCACGGTCAGCTTTGAGGCTGGGCCCCAGGAGGCCTGCTGCACTCCTCCCCTCACCCCACTGAGATGTGGGTTCCCTGTCCCCATCCCTGCAAGAGCCAGGGTGAAGAAGTGCTTCAAGAAATGGGCAAAGGGAGACCACCACCCGGCTATCAGCTGAGACTCTGGAACCTGCGACCAGCTCTGTGCCCAGGAAGGGTGTTGACCGCAAGCCAATGCCCTAACCCTGCACGCGTCTCCCTACAAGCCGCCTCCAGGTCCTGAGGGCCTGTGGCTTCACACAGGAGAAGGGGAGGCAGCTTTAGGATACCCCCCCCCCATGTGACACATGCAGAGTTTGAGCGCTGCTGGCCAGAGTGACCTGCTCAGGGTTCTAGCCGCCGGATGGCTCTTGAGGATATTATGCAAAGTAAAATAAGCACAAAAAATCGACCCTGGCCGGTTCGGTTCAGTGGATAGAGTGTTGATCTATGAACAGGAGTCACATTCGACTCCCATCAGGGCACATGCCCGGGTTGCGGGCTCCAGCCCCAGTGTGGGGCATGTGGGAGGCAGCCAATCAATGATTCTCTTTCATGATTGATGTCTCTATCTCTCTCCCTCTCCCTTCCTCTCTGAAATCAATAAAAATAAAACAACAAAATAACCCTGTATGATTTCACTCATATGTGGGATATAAAACCAAAAAGTAATGAACAAATTAACAGAACAGACTGGTAGACACAGACGTCAGAGTCGTCGTTTCCAGAGGGGAGGGGGTGAATTGGGTGAAGGGTCGAATATATGGTGACAGGAGGAAACTAGACTGTGGGTGGTGGGCACACAGATATCAGATTATAATAGTGCACACCTGAAATTTTAACAGTGCTATGAACAATGTTACCTTAATAAATTTAATTTTATAAAGCACCCAGAGAGCACCGGGCCAAAGGGGGAAGAATGTCTCTGAACTGGTTCCCATCCCCCCAGGCTCAGGACTGTGACCAGACCCCCTGGGCCCGGTCCCTAAAGCTAGGACAGCACAGCGGTGGGCACAGGACCTGCACGTGTCACACAGCCCATGGACCATGCCACCTGAGAGTGGACCCCCAGCCTTTGGTTAAACCTGTATCGCTATTGGCTCATGGACTGTAACACAGACCTTATCATGGGGACTCAGAGGGGGAAGAGGGAGGACATATGGGAACTCTTGTGCGATCCTCACTTTCTCTGTAAACCCAAAGATTAAGTCTGTAAATTAGAAAATAAAAGCTAAGGCAGCCTGCTTGCCTGGCAGTGTTCTTGGAAGACCCTGATAGGCTGTTAGGAAAGGGCCTGGCCTGGCTCCTGTCAGGCCTACCTCTGTCATAGGCCCTCCCCCCTGGGGACACAGCTACCTCTGGCTCCTCGAAGGTCCCAGAAGCAGGAATTTCCAGATTTCCCTCCTCCTGACAAGCCAACAGACAGACGGACAACTGCAGGGTGTGGCTACAGTGGCAGAACTGGTTCCCCCAGCGTCACTCAGCTCCTGGGGAGGCACCCGCAAGGTGGGGGCTGCCGACCTGCAGGATGAGGTGGGTCATGGCTGTCCGAGACTGCCGGGCGGGGCGACCACCCCACCTCACCTCCTAGGGCCTGGCCCGGAACAATGAGACCCCTGAGGGATTGGTTATAAACCCAAAGGGTCCTTGCCAGTTAGAACTGGGGTCCTCCCAGGTGGTAAGAGAAGCTGGGGTGTGTTCATCCACGGACAGCTGAGGGGCACTCACCAGTGAGACTTTCTCCGGGTCAAACCAGGAAGGGGCCAGGAGACCACCCTCACCCCCTACCTGTAGTGGGAAAGGAGCCGGACATCTGAGCAGAACGTGGGTGCCCCCCTGCATTCACAGTTCCCCAAGTGCCAGGGCGATTGTTGGGAGCTGAAGTGTGAGACCAGAACCCACCGGAGTCACGAATACGAGGCTGCCCCTCCACACCTGTTCATGTGGGGTGACAGCTGCTGAAGGGCCAGGACCCGCCGTCCCACCTGCAGATTTTTTTAAAACGTATTTTTATTGATTTCAGAGAGGAAGGGAGAGGGAGACAGAGATAGAAACATCAGTGATGAGAAAGAATCATCAATTGGCTGTCTCCTGCACACCCTCCACTGGGAATCAAGCCCACAACCTGGGCATGTGCCCTTGATCAGAATCGAACCCGGGACCCTTCAGTCCGCAGGCCAACGCTCTATCCCCTACGCCAAACTGGCTAGGGCCCCAGTAATTTCTTTATAAGTGCAGCTGGAACCATCACCTGAGGAAGGAGACTCAGGGGGAGCAGGGTCTGTGGGGCTGGATACCCTTTCCCAGCCTCTGAACGTCGGGGTGCCTGCAGGCCCTGAGGGTGATGCATGGGCCAGGACTCCAACCTGCCCCTCCCTGATCTGGTTCCCACAGGCTGTGGGTCAGGGTCCAATTCTGAGTCTGTTCCTGCAAAGTGGGTGGGTTCTTGCTTATCTCAGCAGACAGGCTTGGCTCTGCACAGGTGTGGACTCTGGCGCCAGGTGCCACCATGGCCTTTGGCAGAGCTGGCGGCCCCGGGTGAGGGTACTCTATCCCCAGGCCTCGGCATGCTCCCCACAGTGTGAGTTCTGGGCTCCACTACCATGGCCCAACCACTGCAAACGCTGGTGTTTTCTGCCCAGTCTCGAGGTCTTCAAATGTGTATGGATGGCCATTCTGTTGCTCAAACGGCCAGCACCTGAGCTTCCTGGTTGGAGAATCGGCTTCCTCCCCAGAACCCGGACACTTCCTGAAAAGCGTTAAAAGTTTTTCCTAAACATGCCCAGGAAATGTTTTCTTTTGGCATTTGAAAACCATTTCTGCCTTGCTCTTCTGTCACTGACATGGAAACACCCCCACCCTCCCAGGTCATTTCTGAGGTCATCTTCATTGACCTTCTCACAGGGACGTAATTATTGTAATTGTGGTTCAATGATGTATCACAAGCAAACGCTTGTAATTGGACATTTAGCAACTGCAGGGAGCAGCATGTAATTAGGTTGTGAAACAGCCCAAAGAGTGCTGGCAGCTTCCTCCCCATACCCTCCACCTAAACCTGAACCTGGTTTGCTATTGAGTGTGGCTGTCTGGCATCAAATGGGCATCCAGCCGGGTGGGAGCGGAGGGGCTCCCGCCAGCCGGCCAGGGGGCCACGTGACTGGCCAGGTGTGTGCACTGGGTGTGCGGCCGGCCTCTCGGAGGGAAGCACAGCTCCATGGGGGGTAGTGTGATGACTGCACCATCATCGCTGCTGCTGGCAGCAGCCGTCTTGGTCTCGATAGCGTCTCACTCCGACAGACTGCAGGCCCCAGGTGGTGAGCTGCAATGTCTGCACGCAGTTCCCTGGGGGCAGCACCTCACAGAGAAGCAGGCCCTCCACCCTGCGAGCCCCTGGCTGGGAAGCAGAGCCTAGCCCGTCCGGTCTGGGTGTCCTCTAGGCCAGGAGAAGGCAGGGAGAGGGAGCAGCGAAGCACGGAGGCCAGGGCTGGCACTGAGGAGGCAAGACGTGCCCCACCTCTCCCTCCAGCCCTCCCAAGAGAAGTGGGATCACCCAGGGAAGGCTGCAGAGGCTGTGGACGGAGGCGGGGATGGAGTGGACAGTTTGATCACTGCCTGGGAAGGACCCAGGTGGCAGGTTCGTCCCTCCGTGGCCCCAGCAGGAAGCCCAAGAGACAGGCTGCACCTGAGTGACTCAGCCCAGGCAAGCAGGCAGGGGCGGCTGTAAAATACCTGGGTCCGGAGCCTGTCAGGTGGGGCCTGGTCCCCTCCCATGCAATTAGCCTGGCCCAGCCCTAGGGAGAGGCCACATCAGGAGGGGGGTAGGGCTGCCCCCTGCTGGACAGGCTGAGAACAGGCCTGGGGGCCCTGCAGTGTAAGGAGGTGGCATAGTGGACAAGCCAGGGTCATCACTGAGGCCATAGGCCATTGTCCACTTGTCCCGAAGGTTCCATTTGCATGAAGACATGGCCTGTGCAGCATGGGCTGGGAGTCACTTCTCCCCATGGTGTTGGGAAATCCCATGAGCCGAGTGGGCCTAGCGCTCCCTGGGCCCAGGGTTCAGGGAGGGTGTCCACAGGCGGCACAAGCTAGGGCCCCAGAACCCCATGCAGGGTTGTGGAGTGGGGGGCCAGGGGGGCTGGGGAGCATGTGTGTATGAGCATGAGAGTCTGCATGGGATTTGGTAAACTAAGTCAAGAGCATCCACAGTGGCTGTTGCACCTTTAATCCCAGAAAAATCACAGGGCGATCGCAGGGACCAGAGGCTGGCGCTGGCGTCGGTGAGACAGGCTCTGCATTTCAAACCTAGTTTTCAAAAGGCTAATCGAAGAGTCGGGAGCCACCAGCACCGTCGCTTTCTTTTCCGAGGTCGGCCTGCCGCCCTGAGGGACAGAGCGCCCGCCGAGGCGCCAACGCGGGTGCGAGGAGAAAGGAGTTAAAGTCTGCCGGTGTCAACAGGAAGCCCTTTTGTTGGCGTCTTTGAATTCTGTCTGTTCTCACTTCTTTCAAGTCCAGCCGAGGGCGGGTGGCGCGGCTGCCATCTCCCAGGGTGACCAGCCTCTGAATGTCCGGGCTCCTTTCCTGGCGACTGCCCAGCCTGCCCGCCCCGCGGTCCCTCCTGACCCTTTCTGAGTGTCAGGGACCCTGAACCCTGAAGCCACAGGCAGGGTGCAGGCGGGGACCTGAGGCAGGAACACGAGGTGGCCCTCCTGGCCCCACCACTTCCGCCCTCCCCGAGAGGGAAGCAGGCTGCTGTCCTCAGGGTGGTGCCGACAGCTGGGCTGGGTGGCAGTGTCTGGCTGCTGCTCCCGGGGCACATGCCTCGCTCCTCCCTCACCCCCACCCCAGCAACTGCACACAGTAGGTGCTCGCCAGGACTTTGAGTCCTCGGGGGGTTCTGGCTCCAGCAGATGTTTACTTGAGGGACCCCAGGGGATCACAGACGCTTCCGGGGAGGGCATGTAGTGTCCCCTTGGCCGTGGGTGTCTCTTCCTCACGGCCCACGCTTGGGCCACGTACTGCAGACCATCCGTCTCACTCGTCCTGTGCACCGTCTCCCTAGACCCAGACCCGCCCTGAGGCCGCCCTGAGGCCGGCCTTCCTGACTTGGAACAGAGGGAGGCCCGAGGCAGGTGGGAAGCTGGGCCTCGTCCTGGGCCCGCACCTGCATTTTGGGAGAAAAGGCAGCACAGCACACACTGTGTCCAGAACCTTCTGAGGAAGGGCCTACGCGACTCTGAGCCGCAGTGGCAGGTGGGCAGGGCCAGCTCAGGTCCAGGTTCCCAGCCCCACCCATCACAGGGCTGAGATGGCGGCCCGTCTGGCAACCTCAGGAGCCCCCTCCTCCCCCTCCCCCCCCTCACCCCTGGCCCCTCCAGGGCACTCTCTCATTTTGTTTTCTATCTCTTTGCTCATGCCTGTGATTTCCATGGATCTTAGCACCTCAGACCATTTCCTGAAAAATCTGCATGTTGGGGAACTGTGCACATCTTTTCCTTCTGAGAAAGGCGACATTGGGGGGGACCATCGAGCTTGCCACAAAGCGGCAACACCCCCAGGCCCCGGCCCCGGCTCTTCCTCTCCCGGCTGGAAAGTGCCCTCATGCCCGGGGCAGGGAGCTTTCAGAGGCACGCTCCCCGAGCCCAGCCCACGCACTTCCTGCACTTCCAAACGCGTCCCATCAGGACGTCCTAACCTCATGAAGCAAAAATAACCGCGTCTCTCCCCAGACAGCCCTCGCTCCCGGCCACAGAGCGCATCGGAGACTCCCACACCCCTGGGTCCTGGGTTACCACTGAGCTGCCCTCACTGAACCCCACCTCATTCCCAGGAACAGAGTGGTGCTTTTCTTGGCTGAGAGGCCTTTATTGGGGGGTGGGTTTTAAGGACTGACCTGAAGACATTCTGGGAAATAAGACCAAATGCAACTGGTCAGTGTGCGGTGAGGCGGGGCCCCCTCACTCCCCACAAACCTGAGACCCAGAGCAGCCAGGGAGGTGGTCAGGACCCTACATGCCCCGGGGTTTTTCAGGGTCCTAGGGGTGGGAAAGGGAGGAGGGTGCTGAACGAGCCCTGGCCTTGGTCCTTGCTGGTGGGCCCTGCGTCAGGAGTAATGGACACCACCCATCAACCCACACGCTGACCTTTCTGTCATGTTTATTTTTCTTTCTATATATATATATATATATATATATATATATATATATATATATATATATATACTAGAGGCCCGGTGCACGAAATTTGTGCTCACGTGCAGTCCCTAGGTCTGGCTGGCGATCAAAGCGCGAATGTCTGGCGTGGAAGGGCACGTCCCAGCTGACCTCTGGGCCCTGGGCAGCACCTGGGCTCCCAGACTCCCGTGCACCCCTGTCCGCCTGAGTCACTGGGCCCCCACCTGACTCCCTCAGCGCCTGGGAGCCGTGCGGCATCCCTACCCCCTGCCACCGTAACTGGTCACCCTGCTCACACTCGCCTTGGCCTGGCGCCACCCATTCACCTGCTCCACCATCCCGTCGCAGTCCTAGGCTCGTCGGGGTCCATTGGGGCAGGAGCACCTCCACTGCCGCCCGCTGCCAGCGCCGTGTTGCCGATGCCTGTCGTGTTCCACGCCGCCCCTTGGTGGTCAGCACACATCATAGTGAGCGGTCAAACTTCCGGTCGAGGGGACAATTTGCATATTAGGCTTTTATTTTATAGGATATTTTTATTGATTTCAGACAGGGAGAGGAAGAGAGTGGTAGAAACATCCCACATTGAGGATCGAGCCCGCAAGCCGGGCATGTGCCCCGACTGGGAATCAAACCATGACCTCCTGGCTCCACCACTGAGCCACGCCAGTCAGGCTTTGCCACGTCTTCATTTTAGTGGCTGACAAGAAGCCAAGGCATCATCCCGTGAGGGGTAACAGGTGAACATGTCAGAACTTGTTCACCCTTCCTGGCAGCCCACAGTTTGTGTGCCCCCCACTGCCGTCACCCCCTTCACAGTCAGGAAGCAGGCTCTGCGAGTTTCGGTCACTCTGAGCAAAGGGCCCAGGAGGGAGAGGCCGCACATGCTAACTCTTCCTGGCTCCTGGCTCGGGCCCCACTCAGCTACATGAATATCTCAGGCCGCTTCCTCCACTCTGCAAATTTCGAGACTCAGCAGCCAACATGCAGATCCTGGGCCCAGCAACCTGGAACTCCCACAGCACCTGCGTGAGGCTTATCACCAGTGCCTCTAACTTCAACTAACAGATCCATGATTGACAAGTCTCTGCACATTGGCAAATCTTCTCGACTAATCTGCCGCGGGCAGGCTCAGGACAGACACAGTCTCGAGGCCGCTGGTTCAACCTTGTTCTTTGTTGAACAGCTGCTTGGGGCACAAACCCAGAGGCGATAGGCTGCCAGGGCTGCGGTCCAGGGGCAAACCCCCTTTCTTCCAAGGTCTGCTGATGCCGGGTTGCCGTCTGTTAGTTCTTATGCTTCCGCAACTTTAGTTCACGCAGCACAGCAGTCATGTCGGCAGCCCAGAGGCAGACACTACCTCCAGTGTGTCAGTGAGGGGGGCGGGGTCAAGCTTTAACAACGCCCGATGCTCCCTGACAGCTCACACGGCAATACCTCCAAGCAAGTGTCCCTTCCAAGTTTCCTGATGGGATGAACCCCATGAGAGCCCTGGCAGGACCTCCCCGGGCAGTGGGTGCTGCTGGGAGGTGCAGAGCTCCCCAGCGCTGTGGAGGGCAGTGCCCGGGACTGTAGGAGACTGGCTGCCCATAGCTGCCCGAGCACCCCGATAATAGGTCTGTTCACAGGGGAGCAGCCAGCTGTCTGTGAGTATGACATGCGCGGATGCCTCTCTCCTTTTACTGTTTTGTTTTGTTTTCCCTCTTGTTTTTTTTAAAGGCTAGTCGATAGTCACTGAGTTGATTTAAGAAGCCGGTGGGCGGTGGTGAAAAGGCCAGACATGTCCTCCAAAGACATGTTCTAACATACTCTTGCCGTTGAGTGTTAGCTTTTATTTATTTATTTTTAAGTATATTTTATTGATTTTTTTACAGAGAGGAAGGGAGAGGGATAGAGAGTTAGAAACATCAATGAGAGAGAAACATCGATCAGCTGCCTCCTGCACACCCCCAACTGGGGATGTGCCCGCAACCAAGGTACATGCCCTTGACCAGATCAAACCTGGGACCCTTCAGTCCGCAGGCCGACGCTCTATCCACTGAGCCAAACCAGTTAGGGCGTGTTAGCATTTAAAAACATTAAACTTATTCCTATTTGCTTAGGGTCCCATCCATTTTAACAGAATATTAAAATGTTGAAACAAGCACAGAAGTGATGCCAACCTCTTACAGAAAGAGCTGAAGGGCTCTCTGCTCAGAAAGGACCATGATGGGGACCCCCCTCAACAGAGCACCCTGGTTCTTACCCCTTCTCCTGGCCTGCCTCACTCTCCTGGCCCCAGCTTCCTGGAGCAGAACTCCTCCCTGCATAGGCCCAGACTCAGGCTCTGCAGAAGATTAGCCGAGATGTACCAATGTGAGGAGACCTGTAAGTCGTAGATCTGTTAGTTGAAATTAGAGGCATTGGTGAGAAGCCTCATGTAGGTGCTCAGGGAGTTCCAGGTTTCTGGGCCCGGGATCTACATGTTAAGGAAGCAGCACCCAGGCCAAGAAAAACATCCTACGTGATACTCAGATAATGCCACCCATCCACACCAGATGTTTTCTCAGCTGTTAATTAAATGCTTCCTGTGATGGGAACCTCATTACTTCCTTCAGATGGTAGGAAGTCCTGCTTTGGCTTCTTAAATCAACTCAGTGACTATCGACTAGCCTTTAAAAAAAACGAGGGGGAAAACAAAACAAAACAATAAAAGGAGAGAGACATCCGCGCATGCCATACTCACAGACAGCTGGCTGCTCCCCTGTGAACAGACCTATTATCGGGGTGCTCGGGCAGCTATGGGCAGCCAGTCTCCTACAGTCCCGGGCACTGCCCTCCACAGCGCTGGGGAGCTCTGCACCTCCCAGCAGCACCCACTGCCCGGGGAGGTCCTGCCAGGGCTCTCATGGGGTTCATCCCATCAGGAAACTTGGAAGGGACACTTGCTTGGAGGTATTGCCGTGTGAGCTGTCAGGGAGCATCGGGCTGTTGTTAAAGCTTGCACCCCGCCCCCCCTTCACTGACACACTGGAGGTAGTGTCTGACTCTGGGCCTGGTGTCCCCAGCCACACCTTTGCCATCTACACCAGCATCGTAAGAGGCTGTTGGTCAGTTTTTAAATTTGGAGGCCTTGGCTGGTGGTCTTTTGAATACAGCCAGTCTTCACTAAACAGTCTGCATTTAAAACTAAAATGAATAAAAATGAAGAACTATGTCACTTGGTGAACCAACAGTGAGCACTGGGGCTTTTGCATCGCTTTCCCTGCAGGTGTCCTTGACTTTGTTTACCTTTTTATTCTACCACATCCTCCCCAGGCCCCCTCCAGGGGTGTCAGTCCCCAGGGCCTGGTCTCTGTTGACAATCTTCCTACCATGAAGGGAATGACCTCAGGCCCCATCCAGCCACACACTGCATTTCTGAAGTGCCTCTTGGCACTCTGCTTACAAAAAGCCGATTCTAACCAAATTTTTATTAAGGAGAACACAGTGAAAAGAGAGTTTCTGGCAGCTGATAGATGTACAGAAAGCCAGGCAGGAGCAGCCAAGCCCAAGTCCGATGCACATGATGTGGGGGTGTCTGGCACCCCCATCTCTTCCTCCCAGTGATTACTGGGGCCCCAGCTCTGAATCAGAGCCCATACTCTGGTAGCCACAAAGTCCCAGGGAGCGTGTGTTCCACCTTAGATACCTGAGACTGCATTTTTACTCATGTGACCTAGGAGTTCCAACTTGTACGACAGGCTTTGCTCATAGTGATGCAATTTAAGGAAAAACTACACTTCAGGGGTGCCTACAACAGAAGGTTGGCCTTGTTGTAGTGGTTAGTTTATGGAAGGATTTGCACTCAATCTTAGTTCGGAGCATTAAAGGGTTTGTCCTTGCAGCGATGGCTGTAAACTTGCTCATTAACTTGGAGGAGTTGGGACTAACCCCGAGTGTGTGCTGGCAGCACTGGCCTGTCACAGCGGGTCCCGTTTGTCTCCCTCCCGCGTGTGCTGGCACCGGACCACCTGGCTCATGCCCAGAGCGCTGTCCACGGCGGGGCCAACTCCCCAGGCAACGAGGCCTCCAGGACGGGGAGGGGGGGCACTGCGGGGCGCAGGGCGGGGCGCGGGAGGGCGCCTTCCTCGGCCTCCACCTCCTCACGCCCCGCCTGCAGGTGTCCCCACTCAGGTAGGACAGTGCAGAGGACCCGTCACCTGCCTCCTTCACACGTGTTACAAGGTTTGGATTTTAGGTCGTAACCATCCGCAAAGCGTGCGCCTTCCTCACCACCCACGTGCTTCGGTGACCCCTGACTCCTCCGAGGACTTGGGCGTTGTAAACCCGCGCAGATGAGGACAGGTTTCCGGGGGTCAAGGAGAGGATGAGAGCGGAACCCCGGACACAGGGGTCCCCACTGCCAAAAGCCCGACGATGTAGTCCTCCGGCCGCTCTAGGCCACGCCTCTCCACTACGTCCGCTCCGCCCCGCCTGATTGGCGTCTCTCCGTGCCAATCGGAGGCGGCTTCACCTCGGACCCGCCTCCCGCGCACGCGCTGTAGGTCGATGTGGGCGGGGCGTCCGGAGGAGGAGGCCATGCGTGCTCAAGTGGTAGGTGGCCGCGCCGTCCCCGCTCCCGTCCCCTTTCGTCCCCCTCCCTCCGCCTCTGTGTCCGGGTACGGTCCCCACCTCTTCTGGGCTTGCCTCGGGTGGTCTCCGCCCCAAAGCCCCCCGCTCCGGCGGCGCGCGGACGGACCGAGCCCAGGCCCCTGTGACAGATATTCCCGTCATGCTTTGTCTGGTAGACCTTGAATAGACAGGTTCTTTTTTCTGTTTCTTGAAAAAAAAAAACAATTCCCCAAAGTGAAGTAAGTGCACGGAACTACTCTGTGATTGACACGCGCTGGGTCCGAGCCCCCGGGAACCCACAATTGTGTGTTCATGCTTGTCTCTCTCGGAGCCTCGCGGAAGCGTTTCCGCACGGAGGATTTTTCCTGTGACGCACTCATCCTCGCGCGGCGTGGGCAGGTGTCCGCGCGTCGGCACGTGCGTCCCTGGTGGTCGCGTTGCGGACTGTGCGAATGGGCACGGGTCACCGGAAGTCGGTTCCGTACACTTTAGGAATTCTTGTTTCATCCGTGCCCTCGGAGACCAGGCACGACCATCTGCTGAACTGAGTAGCGCAGCGGGAGCGGGCGGGAGTCCCCTCCCCGCCCCAGCACCCGCCCCGCCC
This sequence comes from Myotis daubentonii, assembly GCF_963259705.1. Lineage (NCBI taxonomy): Eukaryota > Metazoa > Chordata > Mammalia > Chiroptera > Vespertilionidae > Myotis > Myotis daubentonii. The sequence continues at coordinate 57,662,488 of NC_081855.1, read as the reverse complement.
GGATGGAGCCTGTGGAGGGGCCGTGAAAGCCTTTCTTTGTTGCTTCTCCGACGTCCCGTTCACCGAACAGGAGCGCCCCACCCAGAGGAGGGCCGCTCGGTTATTTTCATGACTGGGTTGGAGGATGCGCAGAGGCCTGTTTCAACCACAGTGGTGGTGTTTCTGGCCGAGTGATTGGAAACAGGAATTTGCCCTTGAATTGGGAACATTTTTGAAGCCTTTCAGATTTTTGTTTCCTTTTCAAAAGAATCCCCCAAACCAACTCAGGGACATGTAACATGAAATACATCTCCTGGAACCAGAGATTGGAGAACGTGGAGGGAAGGCGTAGTCTGTGTCCGCACATTCTTTCCCTCGAAACCTGGTTTTGGGTTATTTTGTCACGCGTGGTCCTGCGGGAAATGCGCGTGTCCAGTGCTCACACTAGCTGCTAACCCGTCTCTCCGGATTCCAGTCTGTGATCCTGCCCGTCCACAATGCGGAGCCCTGGTTGGACGAGTGCCTGAGGTCTGTTTGGCAGCAGGACTTCGAAGGCTCCTTGGAGCTCTCTGTTTTCAATGACGCCAGCAAGGTACTTCAGAACTTCCCCTGACCGGCCCCCGGCAAGGCCCGCTGGACTGCTCTCACGGGAGTTCCCTGACCTGCCAATGCCTTCTTGCTTTCAGGACAAGTCTATGGCTATCATTGAAAAATGGAAAGGGAAGCTAGAAGGTTCCGGTATCCTCGTCGTCATTGGAGGGCACGATTCTCCTTCTCCCAGAGGAGGTCAGTTACCATACGCTTAGCTTATTATTCAGCTGTAATGACTGGTTTTTTTAATCAACTTACATACGTCGGTAGTTTTGTGTGTTTTAAATCCTGGTGAAAAGCACCCTGAGTAACACTTAAGTTGACCACTTACTAAGTTGGTTACAGTGTCCCCAGATATACCAAGGTTGCAGGTTCGACCCCCAGTCAGAGCACATAGAAGAATCAACCAATGATGCATAAACAAGTGGAGCAACAAATCAATGTGTCTCTCTCCCTCTCTCTCTTTAAAAAAAAAAAAGTCAATAAATAAAAACGTTTTGTCTTTCATAAAATACTTTTTATTGATTAGATATAACGAGTTATATCACGTCTGAATGTATTCTAATGGCAAAAGGATTGTTGTAATTTTGTGAAAAAGAAAACGGAGTCATCCTGCTGTCTTTGAAATTAGGTAAGGCAGGTCCCATATTACACATAACAAAATGGAGTTAATTTGATTATGTCTGAAAGGACCTCTTTTCCTGTAACAGTATTTTCTTAAATAGGAAATACTGGATAACATAGATCCAAAGTATCTATTTTCAGGATTCCTGGGTTACTTTAACTGGATTAAGGTTCATTTATTATCATTTCCTATCACAGTAGAGCAAAACATTTCTTAATAATGTGATCACTTGCTAAAATAAAAATAAAACACTATCCCACCCTCTTCTCCAGGAGTAAGGAATGTTGATGCCATACTGTGGCCTGAGTTTTTTCTGCTGTGACCATGACAACCGGCTCCCCTCACAAAGGGCCGGGCCTCCCCAAACATCAGGCCCTGGCACAAACATTTGACTTTCTTCGAGGCAATAATATTAAAGCAAATTCCTCGTCTTTGCCAAACAGAAGACTCATTGTGGGAAACTTCCAGGTCCTTAGTGAGCAGCGTTTCCTTCATCACTCAAACGCTTGGGTTTGATTTTCCCTCCTAAACCCAATTCTGATGAGCGCCTTTTGAAACAGAACCATCATTAAAATGTGACTGTGGAAAGCCTCTCCTTTTTTCCAGTTTCCACGTGCTGCTCTTTGGTTTTGTTCCCATGAGGTCTTTCTCTGGGCTTGCCTCGCTTTGCAGTGATGATGGAGATTTAGCCACAGCTGTTTCGGTGATGGCTGCTAGGCCGTCCCCAGGGGTCAGGAGCCCCTCGCTCTGCCTGCCTCTGCACTTTCTTCTCTGCCTTGTTATCCTGTAGTTTGTTGAAATCTGGGACCCTTCTGCTGACTGGCTTGGGTTGGCTGAGCTCTGGGATTAAAGCTAGAAATTAAGCTGCTACCCTGTGTGAAAACAGCACTGCCCTGGGTCAGCCTTTGATGACCAGAGTGAGGGCCGGTGGCTATTAGTTGTCCCTCCTTCTCTGTTGCAGCTGGTTGACTTTGGTGCTCAGAGCAGCTAACAGGAAGGACCTGCCCTCTCGCTCTCCACCTTGGAGAGGTGCTCTCCCATTAGCGATAAACCTGGAAGTACCTTGGGTGGGCACCTACCACCTTCTCCAGGTGGACTTGGTTTTGAGTCCAGAGGGATTGAGTGTGTTAACTTTGCACACATCTGTTTTGCTTTGTGTCATGTAACTGTCTAGTGAACACGACTCGGGTGTCAGCAACCTCCTCTCTCGGGAGAGTGGTTGTTGTGCCCCTGAAAGTCTCCTCAGCCCCTTCTTTTGGGATAAATACCTCCTCCCGTCTGCCCTGCCCTCAGCACCCAGACTGAGCTTGCCCAGCGTTAATTTCTGCTCAGCATTCCCTACTCAGAAGCCGTTCCGGCTGGCCAACAGCAGTTCCTGCAGAAGCAGGCGGAGCTCACCTGCCCTGGGCAGCCTGGAGCTCCCACACGGCCCTGGTGCTGGCGGCCATTCGCGGGTTAGCATCGTGCTTATGGTATTGGCCGCTAAACGTGGAGCCTGCTTTTCTCCCTCCCCCTCCTCCTGCGGCTAACCTGAGTGCTCCCAGTGTTCCTGTCGTCCATGTTGCACTTAGTTTTATGAACAAGAGTACCATCGAAGATCGAATCATAAAAGAGCTTTTGTTTTCTTTTTAAACAGTCGGATATTCTAAAAACCAAGCAATAGCACAGAGCTCAGGGTCTTACCTGTGCTTTTTGGATTCGGTAAGTAACTCTTTGTTTTATTGCTAAGATATACACACACACACACATATGTTGAATAATTAAATAATCTTACATTTTAGTGTGGTTCTTGACAACAACTTCTAATGTATTATAATCAGAACTTTTAAGGTAGATAGGTTTTTGCCGTTTAATTACCATAGCACTTAATGAGTTAAGTTTTGATAAATTGGATTACATAAAAAAGCAAAACTGTATAGCAGAGCACTATATAAAGAAAAATGAAGATAAACTGGGAAGATGTGGACAAATACAATACTAAAAAGACTAAATAGCCTTAAGAATAAATAGTTCATGTGAGTTGAGCAAATACAAAGAAATACGGGCGATGACAAATAGGAAAGGACTGGAGTAGGGACTTCACAAAAGTGGACGTGCAAATGACAGGCTTTAAAAAAAGTTTAAATCATTTGCATGAAACAATTAGTGAGATGCTGAAAAACCAGGTTAACAAAAGTTTTTTAAAGTTGTAGATACTTGGGACTTGAAAGGTGTGAGCTGGTACTGTCGATGGCATCATTTTGCATTGTGTCTCAAGAACTGCAAAATGTTTATGCCCTTGACCCCTACATTTCTCCTGTAGGCGCCTCTGAAATTCCAAGAGATTTACGTACAAGGAACTTCAGTGTTCGCTATCAGGATGGGAAATGAGAAACAACAGTACAGGCCAGTGGAGTAATAGTGAAGGTCTGTGTGAGGGAATTACCTTTTATGAAAAATGTTTAATAACATCACAAAGGATTATGATTGGTGAAAAAAGAATACGTGATTGCATCCGTAGCGTGCACTCAGTGAGGCGTTTTCTCTGCAGTTACTTTGAGGCGCATTTGAAGAGCACTTGCGCTCCTTCCTCGGTCTGGGGTACAGAGCCCCGTCTTCTGTGCATTCCCCGGGGCGGCAGGGGGGGGGGGCGGGGGCTTGTTTTCCTTGTCAAGCTCAGCACCGGCTCAGAGCTCCCAGTTGTGCTGAATTAGTCCACACAGGAAGCTTCTTTTTGTCTCATATTGACTCAGCCTTTCCCCTGATGACCAGGAACCTACAGACAAGGCTGTGGTGCGTGTGGACGCTGGGGAAGATCGTGTGTGTGCGCGCGCGCGTGCGCGAGAACGTAAACTTGCCCGTGAAACAGCCCTGCCCTGAAAACAAGGCCCCAGCAGAGGCTGCAGCTTCCCGCCCTGCTGCTCTGGTCTCTCATCTTCCTCTTCTTTCTTAGGCTGAAACTCTTCCACCTTCCCTGTTCTCTTGCGGGGACCCTCTGCCACCCCTCTCGCTTTGTCATCTCCGTTCAGACCCTGCTCTGGGCTTATTTTCACACGGATGGACCATCTGGCGTTTTCATAAACAGTTTCCAACGAAGACAGCTTCACCCGCCACGTTGACAGTTGTGCTTTTGTGGCCTTTGGGTGATTTGGTTATTTATTTTTCTCTCTAAGCTTGCTCTTCCTGAAATACTTATAGCGAGCATGTATTTCTCTCTAATCATCATAATAAAAGGCTAATATGAAAATGGCCATCACGTAGTGACGCCTATCGACCAGTCAGCAGGGACTGAGGCTGCGTGGCACCTGGCGGGGAGCGGGGGACCTCAGGCCGCACCCCCTGCCCCGGCACCGGGCCGGGAGACCTGAGGCTGTGCCCCCTGCCCAGCAGGGCTTGACGGGGGTGGGGCCGGCTGGGTCTGGGTCTCCTGCGATTTCGAAGCACGAATGGGCGGGGACTTGACTCTGGGTCTCACGGCGCACCCCAGACTCCGACAGGAGGGAGATTTTCATATACATTTTACTAATTTTCTTTCATCTCTGATACGTCTATTATAGAGAAAGGGCAAATAGCAATATTAAAATATTTCCTCTAATTAATTCCCTTTTAATGTGCACAAATTTCATGCACCAGGCCACTAGTGACAATATAAACTTCATTTGAGAAAAACTAAGAAAACAATATTATTTACACTTGCATTAAAAAATACCTGGGAGAACCAAGATGGCGGCATAGGTTAACGCCGGAGTTTGCTGCTTTGAACAACTACTTCAAAAGTGAAACTAAAACACGGAACGGACATCACCCAGAACCACAGGAACGCTGGCTGAGTGGAAGTCCTACAACTAGGAGGAAAGAGAAACGCATACGGACACTCAGAGGAGGCGCAGTGCTGAAGTCAAATTCTGAGGTGCGGAGTGTGCGGAGCGGGCTGGCGGCGGAGGGCGCGGTTGGCATTTTCAATCGGGAGGGAGTCGCAGACTCTGAGCTCCAGATCCGGGCGAGTCTTTAGGGACCCAGACTCAAACGGGAGAAGCGGGACTGTCTGGCTTCGGTCAGAGCGAGTGCAGCTTTCTCTCCCAGCTTTGCAGCGGGTGCTGGGACTCAGAGAGGCAGAGCCCCTGGGGACAGGACTGAGAGCCGCCATAACTGCTCTCTCCGGCCCACCCTGTTGATCCTGTGCGACCCGCCCCGCCTAAGCCCTGCACAGAGGCATTTGCCGGATAGCCTCAGGCAAAGGCTAGATTAGCACCTCCCTAGAGGACAGAAGTTCTCTCACTGCCGACACAGCTGATTCTCATAGCCACTTGGCCTGGAGGTCAAACCCTCCCTGGAATTAGCTACAACAATCAAGATTTATCTATAAGACTGCGAACAAAGACCACTAGGGGGTGCACCAAGGAAGCATAACAAAATGCGGAGACAAAGAAACAGGACAAAATTGTCAATGGAAGAAATAGAGTTCAGAACCACACTTTTAAGGTCTCTCAAGAACTGTTTAGAAGCTGCCGATAAACTTAATGAGATCTACACGAAAACTAATAAGACCCTCGATCTTATATTGGGGAACCAACTAGAAATTAAGCACACACGGACTGAAATAACGAATATTATACAGACGCCCGACAGCAGACCAGAGGAGCGCAAGAATCAAGTCAATGATTTGAAATGCGAGGAAGCAAAAAACATCCAACCGGAAAAGCAAAATGAAAAAAGAATCCAAAAATGCGAGGATAGTGTAAGGAGCCTCTGGGACAGCTTCAAGCGTACCAACATCAGAATTATAGGGGTGCCAGAAGATGAGAGAGAGCAAGATATTGAAAACCTATTTGAAGAAATAATGACAGAAAACTTCCCCCACCTGGTGAAAGAAATGGACTTACAGGTCCAAGAAGCGCGGAGAACCCCAAACAAAAGGAATCCAAAGAGGACCACACCAAGACACATCATAATTAAAATGCCAAGAGCAAAAGATAAAGAGAGAATCTTAAAAACAGCAAGAGAAAGAAACTCAGTTACCTACAAGGGAATACCCATACGACTGTCAGCTGATTTCTCAACAGAAACTTTGCAGGCCAGAAGGGAGTGGCAAGAAATATTCAAAGTGATGAATACCAAGAACCTACAACCAAGATTACTTTATCCAGCAAAGCTATCATTCAGAATTGAAGGTCAGATAAAGAGCTTCACAGATAAGGAAAAGCTAAAGGAATTCATCACCACCAAACCAGGATTATATGAAATGCTGAAAGGTATCCTTTAAGAAGAGGAAGAGGAAGAAAAAGGTAAAGATACAAATTATGAACAACAAATATGCATCTATCAAGTGAATCTAAGAATCAAGGGAATAAATAATCTGATGAACAGAATGAACTGTTGATTATAATAGAATCAGGGACATAGAAAGGGAATGGACTGACTATTCTTGGGGGGGAAAGGGGTGTGGGAGATGTGGGAAGAGACTGGACAAAAATCGTGCACCTATGCATGAGGACAGTGGGTGGGGAGTGAGGGCGGAGGGTGGGTCGGGAACTGGGAGGAGGGGAGTTATGGGGGGGAAAAAAAAGGAACAAATGTAATAATCTGAACAATAAAGATTTAATTAAAAAAAAAACTGAAAAAAAAAAAATAAAAATAAACTTCATTTGAACTGGTGATTGGTGCTGGATCGGACCATCTCGTCTTCGAGGGATCTTAAGGTCTCCTCAGTATGGAGAGCCCAGCTTGAAGAACTTGGTTCCCGTCTTGGGAGAAGAAGAGAGAAATGCTCAGGTTACCCTCTCCCCAACAGGGTTTCTACTGTAACTTACTTTTTTCAATAAAGGGAAGGAAAAAAGACCTAACTGAGGTGATATCCAGGCGGAAGTGTTAGAAAATATGGGGCCTCGATGAGAGTGGTGGAACGTTCCGATCCAGGAGTCACCAGGTACCGGTAAAGCAGGCGATGGGCGTCAGCAGACCGAGGAGGGCAGAGGAAGGTCCCCAACCCCTGCCTGCATCATCGGCTGGGGAGCCAGGTCCTTGAAGGTGCCCGTTAGCATTTAGGGCCAGAGAGAGAGAAAGGGCAGGTTGGACGCCTGGCCTGCTCAGTCCCGGGGAGGAGGGGGGGGGTGGTCGGAGATGGCGGGGAGCTGTCACAGGACCGTCTGCGGAGACGGGGAGGCTGCGGGGCGGGCGTCGGTCGGACAAGAGGAGGGGTGCGGCTGTCAGACCCTGGGAGCTGGAATCGCTCTCGGTTCATTTGAAGTAAGTCAATGGAGAACGTAACCAGTTTGGTTTTCTCAGGGTCGCTGTAAGGGCCCTGTAGCTTCTGAACATGGCATCCTAGTGTTGTTCCAATTTTCTCCTTTCCATGGTGATTGCCTTGTTTTTAACTTGAGGTCTCAGGAGCACAGACTTGGGTCAGTCATGTTCCTGGTTCAGAAAAGTCTCATCTTTCCTGGTGCCAGCTCCGTTTTGTGTCTGTTTCTGTGCATGACTGTGTTGCATGTTTATCTTGATAACATCATGGGGCCCGGTGGACCTGCCGCCCAGAGTGAGCCCACTCAGTCCCCCGACCACATCAGCGCCTGCCTCCCTCTCCTGTGACCCCAGCCACATGCCGTGGCTCCCTGCTGAGCCTCGGTCTCTACAAATCTAAAGAACTTAATTTAAGAAAATTTTTAGCTGTTTTTAACTTTATAAAAAGAGAATCGGGCTGTATATAATACTTTGGAAATTTAAAACTTCTTTTGTTAAGAGTCATCTATTTTGTTGCATGTCATAGTTTATTCAGTTTTTTAAAACAGGTGAAATTTATATACAGTGACACACAAGATTTTAATGGGAAAAGTGTACAAAATGACAATTTGATGAGTTTTGACAACTGAATTCACTACGTAACTAAGGCCCCAGCCAAGATCCGGACTATCCCACCACTCCAGGCGGGGGCTGCCTGTCCTCGAATTCGCAGGATGGAGCTGTAGTGTGCACTGTTGTTTTTAGCTGTTCGCTCAGCACGGTGGTCACCGTGGTAGCTGCGTGTTGGTGGCTCATCCTTGGTTGTTATTGTCCTTTGTATGAATAGACCACAGCTTGTTTCTACACTCTCCTGCTGTCCGACCGGCCCACCTCCTCGCCTGCCCCACTGCTGTGGGCGTAGTTTCAGCCACTCGAGCAGACATGATGTGTCTCCTTGCGGTTTTAATGACATCCCCCTGGTAGATTATGATGTTGGGCACCTTTTCATGGTCTATTGGCCATTTTTGTGTGAAATGCCTATTCAGATATTTTGCCCACTTTTTTAAATTGGCTTCCCTTCCTGTTAGTGAGTTAAGAAAGTGTGTTCTTTGTTTGGGACCCTGGTCCTTTGTCAGGTGCACATACTGTATTTGTTCACTTTTCATAGGTTAGTGGTGTCTTTTGATGAGCAGTTTTACATTTTGATAAGTCAAATTTAATAACTTTTTCTTTTAGCCTTAATGTCTTTCCTAAGAAATCTCTGCCTGCCCAAAGGAGCAGTAATTCTCCTAGGTTTTCTGCCAGTAGCTTATAGCCTTTAGGTTGTGTGTAATCTGTTGTCCGCGTCCCACTGATTTCTGTGGGAGGTGTGGGGTCGGAAGTGGCTGTTTGTTGTGGTGCTCGGTGGCAGCACTGCTGGCCGAGGAGACTTTTCTCCCGTGAACCGCCGACGCCTGTGTTGAAAGTCCATTGGCCGTATCAGTGTGGGTTTATTTCCAGTTTCCCCTTCTGTTCTGTTTGTCTGGTGCGGGCACTTCATTCCCTCTGCCTGCTGTACAACGTCCCACTGAGCACACACCATCAGGTACTCACCCCTTCTCCTGTCGATGGGCGGGCGGCTATTTCTCTGCCTTCACTCTTGTGAAACATGCCTTGCGAACGTGCCTGTATCACCGTCATTGTCCATGTGGCAGACGTCCTCTTGGGGTCACACCCAGATGTGGACCCCAGGCCGCAGGGACACTGCAGGGGCCATGGGTGGCGGCCTGGGGGCAGGGCTCTCCGGCCCTGGGACTGCAGGTTCTGCAGCGTTGGCCCGTGAATGGAGGGAGCGGCCCCACTGTGTCCTGGTTTCAGATTGCGGCGAGCGCGGTCTATGCTGACGGCCTCGCCAGTTTCCTTTTCTCGTAACATGTTTGCATCTTTTTCCCACATTTCCTCTTCAAGCTTAGAGAAAAGTTGCAAGGACAGGGCAAAGAACTCCGCGCACGGCTAGCATTGTGTCCGCCTCCCAGCACCTGTGTGCTTCCTGCGCAGGACATGGGGCCACATACGTGCTTCGTTATGTTTGCGCCAACGTGTTTCAGTTTCTTTGGAGCAGTTGTAAGTGGACACTGTTTTCATTTGTGCCCACATGTGACTGTGATCACGTGGAGATGTGGCTGTCTGTGCTGGTCTCTCATTCACAGGATGAGAGACCATCCTGTGATCCCGCAGCGCTCCCACCAGTGAGGATTCTCCCGGTGCACGACTGCCCCTGCCCTGGAGACAGCTGGCTTCTTCCCTTCTGGCCTCTCTCACCTGCTGGCCTCCCACTGTCTCAGCGGAAAGCGTCCACTCGCCCTCAGCGCTGCGCTGGCTGCGGCTCCGCCACACTGTTCCTGGCCTGCTCAGAGCTCTTACCGTGAACACGTGTTGGGGTTTTTGTCAGATACCTTTTCTGTATTAGTTGGGATTTGCTGGTTTTTAAGTTAATGTTTGTTACTGAAGATTTATAAGATTTTTTTCCTGTATTCCTAGAATTGGGCGAGCTCTTTTAAAGTGCAGACTCAAGGTTTTTTCAAATGAGATAAATTTTTCTATACTAGTTCTTCATTTCTTCCCTTTTTATCTTGTTTTTTGCTCTTGGGGTTCCTGCATTTGAGTGGTAGGTCCTGCAGTCTGCTCCTTTCCCACTGTTGTCTCTTTGTAATTTTGCCTGTTCGTGTTGCAGTTCGACCTTCCCGTTCAGGTATTCGCTGGGAGCTGTGCTCCCACAGGATGATATCGCTGCTGCTTTTAGAGCGAGACTCTCTGCTGTCAGCACAGGCAGCCTTTCCTGGGGTACGAGGGCAGCGTGGAGACTCCCTTCCCGTTTTCTCCTCCAGCAGCTCTGGGCTGCGCCTCACTCTGCTTCCCGGGTCCCCTTAGGTGCTCATGGGCGACCGCAGGCCACGCCAACCTGGCAGAGGCGTGGGAGGAGGTGGTGGCCTCGGCTCCAGGTGGCCCAGGTCCCCGCCTCATAGCGCCTTCCCACTGGCTCCCTCCCCTCGGTCCTCCGACAACGTCGACGTGGGCTGTGGGTCACTAGTTGAGCGATCTGTTTAGAGGCCCGTGGGCGTGGGGTGGCGCCCCTGTGCTCTTGTGGCTGGCTGCTTTGCTGTGTCATACTTCAGTCCTGCTGCTGAGACCGTCGCCAGGGTTTGGACAGACTGTTTATCCGTTTACCAGGGATGAGCGTTCAGTAGTTTCCGCCTCCTGGCTGCGAGGGCCAAGGCCGCGGGACCGCCTGTACGAGAGTTTGTGTGGGCAGACGCTTTCGGCTCTGAGGTGTGTGGGCGGATGGGATTGCTGGTGGCACAGGAGCGCCGTATGTGGCACTGTGAGGGACAGCCAGAATGTTTTCCAAAGTGGCTTCTCCTTCTTACATTCTCACCAGCAATATGTGAGAGCTATTTGAGCTATTTGATACTGTTATAAGTGGCATCATTTAAAAAAACTTTGTAGCTATAAAAAAATTAATTGAACGTTATCAATCTTGTCTCCAGAAACCTTGCTAAATTCACTTTTAATTCTAATATTTCTCTATAGATTCTCTTAAGTTGCTTATGTGCACAATCTTCCTCTTTCTAACCCTCTGTCTTGTATTTCTTTTTCTTGACTTAAGTCTCAGGAATTTGTTAAAGTCGTGACGTGGCCATTCTTGTCTCCTTCCCCGTCTCAGGATGGAGAGCTGGAACTTCTCCCTGTTGAGTATGTTGTTTGCCGTAGGTTTTCTCACAGACACTCTTTCTGAAACTAAGTTCCCTTCTAAAAGCTGGAGGAGCACGGGACGCCCTGAGACAGAAGAGATCCCAGGCCAGGCTGCAAAAGCTTGACGCGGTGTTTTAGCTGCTCACTCCCCCACCGCACTGCGAGCCTGTCCCTCTGCAGTCACTCCTCCCCAGCTGCCCGCCACACTGCCTGCCAGGGCCGGGTCGCCTGCTGCCTGTGCAGCGTGCGAGAGCTGCAGGCTGTGGCTGGGTCAGTGCCGACCCACAGGGTCTGGTCCCCTGGGCAGGGTCTGAACTGCCTGTCTGGTCTGTTGCCCGTGTTGCTGGGGGCTGCCTGCCTCTTCCCTTCTGTGTCTGTGGCTTCCCCTGAGTTAACGTGGGCTCCTCCCTGCAGGACGACGTGATGATGCCTCAGAGGGTGAGGCTGCAGCTCGAAGCCGCGGTCCGGCACCCCACAAGCGTAAGTGCTGACGTCTGGTTCTGTGTTTTCGCTGCCGCTGATAAGATTGTCATCACAGCTTTTTTCTTTTATTTATTTACTTTTCTTGTTAAGAAGAGACCTGCTTATTACTGATAACACTCCATTTGGCTAAAACCATAAGAAGTTCACACACAAATATCTAACATGCAAATTCTCACAGGCAGTGGTTATGATACCCTGGTGTTGTCTTGGGGGAAATGGGAAGATAGTGACAGTAATTATTAAAACAAGGGCACAGTTTGAAAAATAACTCATGTTACCTGCGTATATTTTATCTGGCACATTTCAGAGGTGTATGTGAAGGGGTCATGTTGCCTGTAGGAGGGAGGCCCCACCGTACACAGGCGCAGGCTCTTGCCTGGGTGGCTCTCCTGAGACACATGCAGAGTCACGGCCCTGAGCAAAACCCCCAGAGTCGGGTCAGCTGTGCTCACTGAGCGTCACAGCCTTTCAGCTCAGCGTCCTCCTGGGTGGAAGGCGGGTTCCGGTGGGACTGCCCTCCCAGGGCACCTGTGAGGCCTGCAGGTGTTTTCCTGTGACGGAGGACATGCCTCCTCTTTGGGGTGGCACTTGCTGCCTTCTGGTGGGTACAGAGGGTCTCTGGATTTTTGTTCTGTTTTGTTTGAATCAGCATCTTTGAAGCTGTGCCCCTTGGACATGGACGCACAGGCTGAGAGCTCCCTGTGTCACAGCACCTAACAGTCCCTCTCCCCCGGGTAACTCAGTCGTGTTCTCTTTAGAGCAGCTTCCCTGTCGGCCCCAGAGCCCGGCCACTCTAGGACCATCTTCCCGGCACTCGCGGGGGCCCCTTCTCGGCGGCGTGTGGCTCGTCTCCCTGTAGGAGCCCTGGCGGGGCGGCGGCCGAGGCCCCGCCAGTCCTCAGACGCTCCCTCTCGTGCTCCTCGCTGAGTGTGCTGGCCCTCCCACTGTGGAGGGCCTCCGACCCCGGTGCTGACACGCGCCCCCTCCCCCCCACCCCCCGGCCTGGAAGGAACAGCTCCCGGAGCTCCAGCGTAGCAGGTCACCGAAGCCGTCAGTGATGGTGGTGCCCACTGCCCTGGCCTCATGTGCTGCTCTGCCCTCGGGCTCTGTGGGGACACATGCATGTTTCTTCACAGCTTGGGGTCACCGCTGTCGTGCTCCCCCTGCGTGGCCCTGCCAGCCCCTCTGCCTGGAGTCCTGGACTCCGCCTGCAGGATGCAGTCACTCCGTATCCCCTGTGGTGCCCTGCCCCGCGCTGTGCCCGCCCGTGTGCACCTGCACTGCCCGGGCCCACCTGTTGGCAGGGAGCCTGTCTCCATTTGTTTTGTCTCAAATAAAACACTTAAATCTAGTCAATGCTTGGATGTTAGTCGTGTGCCCCAGCTTGGGGGTCAGGCGTCCCCACGGCAGCGTCCAGCCCATCCAGTGCCCGGCGTGGTGTCGTTGCTGCAGGGGTCGGCCCCTGGAATCTTACGCGGCCACAGCTTCCTCGTGCGTGGGACATCCACCTGATGGAGTCGGCTGGCATGCCACCTGAGACAGCCTTCCTCACCTAGAGTCCGCCGCCATGGACTCCAGTCACGTCTCCAACCCTTCCCAGCAGCACCCAGACAGGGTGTGAAGAACTGTCGGCAGCAGCCTCCCGAGTGCACACAAGCCCGACTGGGACGGAGCAGAGGCTGCACGGGGAGCCAGAGCGCGAGGGTGGGAGACCGAGCTGGGAGGACATCTCCAGGGTGTGGAAGCCGAGGGGGCAGGGGGACCCTTCGCAGGAGCTGCAGGTGCCTGGTGGGGCTCAGGGCCCTGTGGCTCCCACCAGATCCTGAGACGCTCACAAGGCGAGGAGTCTGAGCGCGCAGGGCAGGGGGGCGTGCTCGGTGCAGAGGTGGGCTCCGCCTCCACGGAGGCTTGTGGACATCCGCAGTCACTGAAGATGTCATGTCTCACCACTTCCTGGTTGGGAAAGACGTCGGAAAACAAGCTTGGACACAGCGTTGGGACAGTTACTGCTTCTCCTCGGAGCCACATGGGAACGTCGTCCAGCTCCGGACAGTGGGCTGGACCTGCAACCTTCAGGCCCTGGTCATCAGGCATCGTTGGATTCCTCCGTGGGGTCAGAGGACTGGCCTCCAGCAGTGTTGGCGAGATTCCCCAGTGACGTGGAAGGAGAGATGAGAGGCGCGCCGTGTGGCCTCGCTCCTTTGCTGGGAAGGAGCCCTGGATGGGCGTCTGCTCACGGGTCGTCCACCAGGCAGGGCAGGGCAGGTGCAGGTTTGCAGACGTTTCTGGTCTGACAGGTGTGACGGAATTACAGGGGGCCCGACTCCGGAGGAGCAGCCCAGCTTTTCCGAGGTTAAGCTGCACTGACGGCCAAGCTAACTGCCTCTGCCTGTCCATGCTAATCGTGTGACCCGGCGACAGTCACAGGCACGGCCCCGCCCCGCGAGGACGCCGCCGTGTGTGAGCACTTGGCTGAGCCGCCCTCATGGGGGACGCCGTGTCTCCTTCCGAGCGACGGCCACCCAGCAGTTCCTAGCGTTGGAATGTGGCCCACGTGGAAGCTGCCACGCCCCTGGCACCAGTGTGGGCGCTCTCGAGAGCAAGCTGCTTTCAGATACGTTGCTGTCCACCTTCTTCATTTTCATACTGAAAATAATCAAAGACGACCAGCTCCGTAATGAAATCACTTTGGGCAGTCCTGCAGGCGAGACTCAGACGGACCACGGTGCCTGGGGATACGCAGGAATTTGGGAAAGGCAGGCTGCGTCTGTTCCTCCTGCTCTTAACGTAAACTGCCTGGGGCTGCACTTGTACCACGTTCCAGGCTGAGCTCTTGCTCGCCATCCACTCGAGTTCCTGCTCAGGAGGAACTCCGCCTCCTGCCAGTGCTCCCGGCTGGCGGCGGGGGCTGCTCTGTGGGACCAGCTCCTGCCTTGCAGGTTTTCAGTGGAGACAGGGATGTCCTCACGGTCTGGCTGCATCAGAACAAAGCAGCTTTAGAGAGCTCGTTACTGTGGGGTTGGACTTTTTTTTTTAATCACGACCTACAAAACCTTAATTTGCGGTGGCTGATTGGTGGTTTTGTCGAGTGTATCATATATTTAGTTCGGAAAGAATGAAGTGAATGCTAAGTGTATGCTTGCCCTTGGCCACTGTTTTCTGAGTGCAGGTTACGAGAAAGCCACTTCATTGTGAAGGCAAGGCCCTGCGGTGGCTTCCACAAATGGCGCAGCCGCATTGTCTCTGCAGAATGTGTGGGCGTCACTGGGCAGCGCCACTGTGGCGTTTGTCCGGCACGTACTGAACCTTTCCGAGCAGAGATCAGCTGTGGGGCCGGCGCTGGGGTGCAGGGGCTCCTTGCCAAGGAGGGCAGCATCCTGGAGCATTCCCAGCCCATGTTGACGGCTTTTGGGAAAGATGGGCCCTTGGTAGGAGGATGTCTCCGAGGTCAGCGAGTTCCCAGGGAGCTCAGTACGAGCAGTAAGCTCGTGACCATCCTGCCGGGGCCCCGCGTCGAGGGGGTGCTGGCACCTCTGTCTTTGCAGCACCGTGTGGAGCAGAGGCAAGGACAGCGCCTCCAGGGGCTACAGGTGAGCCAGCGCAGGCCCTGGAGCGAGCACACGGCCTCTGCCCTGGAGCATCAGGGTCTCGAGGAGGGTGGAATCCTTGGTGTGCGGCCCCTGTGCCGTCACCCGTCACCCGAGAGGACACAGGCCACCTCGGGTGTACAGGGCTGTGGGCGGAGCAGCAGAGCCCCTCCTCCTCCCTTGTTCCCAGAAGCTCACCCTAACCCGGCCCAGAGGTGCCCACTGGTGCCAGGTGAGAGGTAGACACAGGTGTGTGCACCCAGGAACTCACAGACTCTCTTCCGCTCACAGATCATAGGCTGCCAAGTGAGGAGAGAGCCCCCCAACTCCACGGAGCGCTACACGCGCTGGATCAACCAGCTGGCGCCGGGGCAGCTGCTCACGCAGGTACTTGTTGCCCAGACTGGGCGCTGGCCACACTCCCCAGGGAGACGCCGCTTGTGCTGGCAGCGGGGCCTGGTTCATCCTTTAGCCCTGTTTGCCCACGCCCAGGTGTGCCAGCGCTCACTGGGGAAGGGGGAGCATTTCAGAGGAGCCAGAGGGCAGGAGCCTGGGAGTGGGGCAGAGCAGCCCAGAGGGGGACTGGATGGAGCGCAGGGGTGTGCCTGGGCAGGGCCGAGCTTTGGGCAGGTGGAGGGTGGTGTCAGATGGACACACTGCCGGCCGGGGCTGGGGCTGGAAGCTGAGGTACAGCATCTGGGGGGGGCTGCCCTGCAGGGGGTCAGGTCTGGTTCTGAGCTGCCAAGAGGCCTGGGTTGAAATCAAACTGGAAACCACCTGTGAGGGGTGTGGGGCTGCTGGGGACGGCTGGCGGGAGGGGGGCAGCCCCCCCACCCCCAGGCCGTGGCTCCAGGAGCCTGGAAAGGTTCCCTGCCGGTGTGGTGGGTGCTGGCATGTAGCTCACACAGCGATTCCCGTGGCCCTGCCATGTAAAGAATGCTTTTTACTGAACTGAATTTTGGAACTTGGTGTGAGGGATGATCTGTGTGATCATTTTCTCCTGAGGTTAGCGTTCCTGGTGGTTCTGGCTCTGAGGCCACGCTCCCCGAGTCACAGTGACGCAGGGCATGCCCTGGTGACAGCGCCGGCGCCCTGGCCCTTTCTCTGCCGGGAGGGGCTGTGGGGCTCACAACTCCAGGACGGGCCCGTCGTGCACGCACCCTCAGGACATGCACTCATGGGTCCTTTCTCTGTTTTTCTGAACAAAGGAGCACAGGAGACCTGGCAAGAGCTGCCAGGTCCGTGGTCCCCGGGCACTCGGTGTTGCCGGGGAGGGCGGGCGGGCAGGTCACCCAGGGATGAAGCTGCTGAGTTGGACTCCTGACCTGTTTGATTTTCTGGTAGAATGAGACTCAGGCAAAGACTGTAGCTAAGCACAGAGGGTGCAATTTAAATGCAGCAGCACCGTCTCAGCCAGAAATACAAGGTCTGGGCTGAGGGCGTGCAGGAAGCCTCCCCGTCCGTCCTGCATCGCAGAAACAGGTACGTGTAACGCTCGTCACGGTGCTTTCTTTAGCAGGCCAGGGAGCTTACCGTCTGAAGTTCCTCAGGATAAATCGAAGGCCGTATTTCTTAACGAAGTCACCTCTCAACCGTTAGTTACAGAAAACCATGCTTTAGTCAGGCAGACGCCACCACGTGGGTCCCTCCGTGTTCACGGTCCACACCAGCGACGGGAGCCTTCTGAGCGCAGCGTGTCGGCGTTTTGAAAACCCTCACTTAACTCTGGGGCCGTGTCACATAGAGACATTTTTTGATATTTGCAACCATAGTAAAACAAAGGTTTATATTTTTGATATTTATTTTATATATTTAAATACCATTTAACAAAGAAAAATCAACCAAAGAAATGGTGTCATAGGTTCGCCATCACTGGTCTACACTGTCCCCTCTGTGCTCACTCCCAGCACCTTTCCTCGTCTTGTGAGAACACCTTGGGTTAGGGCCCTACCTTACAGTCACCGCCTACGTATAGCCCCCTTGGTGGTTAGGGCTGTCACGTGGGCTCCAGGCCGCAGCACGGACACCCTCCTCGTGCTCCTCGGCCTGGTGGCTCCCTCCTTGCAGATGGCAGGGCAGCTCCGCCATGAAAGCTCTCAGCCCACGTGGACAAGGCTGGGCTCAGACTCCGCCTGGGGGTTATCCTAGGGCTCTGGGCACGGTGTTTCACCTCATCGGTACTGGTCACCTGGTCCCAGACTGCCTGACGGTGTGCTGGCCGTGGTGATCAGCTGCCGAGGAGGACCCAGGAGAGAAGGAGAGTTTGAGAGGATGCTCGTGTCGGGGCACGGTGCCAGCAGGGTGGAGACGAGAGGTCAGCTCACCTTGTGGGGTCAGCAGCAGTGATGATGGGAGACAGGGGCCCCGGCTGGCCCTGGAAGGTCTCCCCGACGTCCTGGCCCTGAGGTTGAGGGCTGAGGCCACACTGCAGGTCAGTCAGCAGGGGGCCTGCTGCGAGGGCACTGGTGTCTCCATCCTGTCAGGCGTTTCCAGTCAGAATGGAGCGGGTGCCATCGGCCAGTTGCTGCCCGGAGGCCCCAGGCCTCCCATCAGCTGGGCGATCCCTGTGGCCGTTTTCCTTCCGTAAAAGGCAAGGGTTTAAGCCCAACACCCAGAGCCTCGGGCCGACTGCTCTGTGGCACCTTGCAGCGTGCATGGGTGACATCCCGCAGCCGGTCCCATGGTTCTGGCGGCGTCCATAGCACAATGGTTGGAACCCGCTGGTTTGTGTAAAACCAGGACATTTCACTCTTCTTTGATCTCCTTGTGTCTTTTTCTAAAAAGTTTGTCCTTGAAGCTCCATGGTTTTCACCTAACTCTAACCCATCAGCATTTATGAAATGTAAAATCTGACTGCCCTGACATGGTGCAGCTGTGTCGTTTCTTCACGTTCTCCGCTAACGGGAGTGCCGTAAAGTGGTGTCTGTGGCGCAGGTCCAGTGGGAATGAGCGACGTTCCACCTGGGGCAGAAGAGCGCCCACCAGCCTCCCCCAACGCGACTGGAAAGGGAACTGCCTGCTCATGGCCGTGCCTCTGTTAAAGCCAGAGCCGTAGCTTTTGGATTTCACATCAAAGCCCATTCTTGCTGCTGTGTGGGCGTTCAGTGTCAGAGCCCTGGAAAACTGTTATCCATCTGAAGACAGTCTTCCAGCAGATTGGAATTTAGAAATCAGGATAAGCCACAGAAATCTGGAAATGAGTCATGTGAACTGTGATCTTTCTCGGTGAGAATCCTGTCACTTCCTGCAGAGACACAGTTAACGAGGCTGTGAATCTCTCTAACGGCTCGGACTCTGACTCCAGGCTTCTCCTTCGTGAATGAACACCGAGCGCATGTGCAGCCCGCAGTCCGTCCTTCCTCTTCCCAAAGCGGTCCCCTTTGCTGCGTCCACGCGTCCTGCGCCTTCCTCAAGGGCCACGGCAGGTTTGCCGGTGGCATGGGGGGCTTGTTCCCGTTTGTTCCGCATCGGAAACATCTTGGGATAGACTTCTACGGATTGAGAACTACACACAATTCACTTTTGCGAAGTGCACCTTCTGTTGGCATAAAGCCAGGGAGAGCCCCAGACTCCCGGGTTCCCAGAGCAGCGCCTGGGCCCGCGAGGCCTCACGTGGGAGCCGTGTTGACAAAGTTCTGAGAAACTGGATTATCTGATTTTTCAGTCGGTGACACAAACAGGGAGTGACAGCTTGAGAGTGAAGAGAAGGCGAAAATCGAAAAGGATTAGAAAGTCCCAACAGTCTCACTGGAGGGAAGGGCGTGGCTCTGGTGGCAGGTGGGGGGCAGCTCTGTCCACCGCGGGGGGAGCGCAGGGGGCTGACCCAGGAAAGGGGAGCTGCTGGCCTGTCTGTTCGGCCTGGGGCCTGGTTTTGACACTGAACGTCCAACAGGCCGCTCCTCCTCGCGGCCCAGAGTGCCCTCTGCTGGGCCTGCGTGGAGCTCGAGGCTCCCTGAGTCATCTGAGCAGCAGGTTCAGGTCCCCATTATTTACCTGAGCATGAAAGAGCGGAAAAAGTCAGCATAAGAGCATTCATGCCTCTTGGTCCTATTTCATGTGGGTTCCACGAATCCTGAGATCTGGGGGCCATTTCTGCACCTCATTTACTCACAGACCCAGCAGTGAGGGAGACGAGGGGGGCGCTGGCCTGTTCCAGGCTCAGTAGTCAAACAGTTTTCATTTAAATTGAAGCCAAAGGCCCACCCCTTACCAGGTAGCCCCCTGGTTGGCAGGTTGTTCTGCTGCCTGTTTTGTACATAAGGTTTTATTGGTGCCCAGCCGGGCGATTGGTGTCCACGCTCTCTAAAAATCAATGGAAAAAATGCCTTTGGGTGAGGAAAACAACAGCAGAGATTCAGAGGTCTGGTCGGGCTGTGGCCGCAGGACTCCTGAAGTACGTGGGGAGGTTCTTGGTCCGGATTTGTCGCTCCTTCAGGCCGCTCAGGCCCGGCTGCACCTGAGCACGCGAGGGGGGAGCTGGACGTAACGCCTGCTGGGAGGCAGGAGGCCGGACAAGCAATGAACCACCTGGAACGCAAGAACACAGAAAAGCTTGAAAGAAACGACCAGGTCAGGCCAACTTGTCCTCTGACTGGACTTAAAGAAATCACCTCCAAAGGTGCTTTCTTTGCTTTTTTGTTCCATTTTTATCCCTTCGTTCCCATCACCCTTCAGATAATGTCAGGTGTGGAGACGAGCTTGTGTCAGGTGGTGCCGGGTGTGTGCTGGGCCTGGACGCGGGTGCCCGTCCATGGAAAGGGTCGAGTGGGGAGCAGAGAGACAGCCCCCGGGCCCTGGCATGCCCACCTGGAAGCTTGGAGGGAGGCAGGAAGTCGAGAAATGCCCTGGCACAGAAGTCCTCTCTCTTTGTTCTTTTTTTTTTTTTAATTAAATCTTTATTGTTCAGATTATTATATTTGTTCCTCTTTTTTCCCCCCATAACTCCCCTCCTCCCAGTTCCCGCCCCACCCTCCGCCCTCACTCCCCACCCACTGTCCTCATCCATACGTGCACGATTTTTGTCCAGTCTCTTCCCACATCTCCCACACCCCTTTCCCCCCCAAGAATAGTCAGTCCATTCCCTTTCTATGTCCCTGATTCTATTACAATCACCAGTTCATTCTGTTCATCAGATGATTTATTCACTTGATTCTTAGATTCACTTGTTGATAGATGCATGTTTGTTGTTCATAATTTGTATCTTTACCTTTTTCTTCTTCTTCCTCTTCTTTTTTTTTATATATTTTATTGATTTTTTACAGAGAGGAAGGGAGAGAGACAGAGAGTTAGAAACATCGATGAAAGAGAAACATCGACCAGCTGCCTCCTGCACATTTCCCACTGGGGATATGCCCGCAACCCAGGTACATGCCCTTGACCGGAATCGAACCTGGGACCTTTCAGTCTGCAGGCCGACGCTCCATCCACTGAGCCAAACCGGTTTCGGCTCTTCCTCTTCTTAAAGGATACCTTTCAGCATTTCATATAATACTGGTTTGGTGGTGATGAACTCCTTTAGCTTTTCCTTATCTGTGAAGCTCTTTATCTGACCTTCCGTTCTGAATGATAGCTTTGCTGGATAAAGTAATCTTGGTTGTAGGTTCTTGGTATTCATCACTTTGAATATTTCTTGCCATTCCCTTCTGGCCTGCAAAGTTTCTGTTGAGAAATCAGCTGACAGTCATATGGGTATTCCCTTGTAGGTAACTGAGTTTCTTTCTCTTGCTGCTTTTAAGATTCTCTCTTTGTCTTTTGCTCTTGGCATTTTAATGATGATGTGTCTTGGTGTGGTCCTCTTTGGATTCCTTTTGTTTGGGGTTCTCTGCGCTTCCTGGACCTGTAAGTCTATTTCTTTCACCAGGTAGGGGAAGTTTTCTGTCATTATTTCTTCAAATAGGTTTTCAATACCTTGCTCTCTCTCATCTTTTGGCACCCCTATAATTCTGATGTTGGTACGCTTGAAGCTGTCCCAGAGGCTCCTTACACTATCTTCGTATTCTTTTTTCATTTTGCTTTTCCAGTTGGGTGTTTTTTGCTTCTTCGCATTTCAAATCTTTGCCTTGATTCTTGCGCTCCTCTGGTCTGCTGTTGGGAGTCTGTATAGTATTCGTTATTTCAGTCCCTGTATGCTTAATTTTAGTTGGTTCTTTATCATAACATCGAGGGTCTCATTAGATTTCTTGAGGATCTCAATAACTTTATCGGCGGCTTCTAGACAGTTCTTGAGAGACCTTAAAAGTGTGGTTCTGAACTCAATATCCTCCATTGACAGTTTTGTCCTGTTTCTTTGTCTCCGCATTTTTTATGCTTTCTTGGTGCACCCCCTAGTGGTCTTTGTGCGCAGTCTTGTGTAGTTAAGCCTTGATTGATGTCGGCAATACTGGGGGTGATTTGACCTCCAGGCTAACTGGCTATGAGAATCCGCTGTGTCTGCAGTGGGAGAGCTTCTGTGCTGGATCTCTAGGGCGGTGCTAATCTAGCCTTTGCCTGAGGCTATCCGGCAAATGGTTCTGTGCAGGGCTTGGGCGGGGCGGGTCCCCCGGGGATCTACAGGGCGGGCTGGAGCGAGCAGTTATGGCGGCTCTCAGTTCCGTCCCTAGGGGCTCTGCCTCACAGAGTCCCAGCAACCGCTGCAAACCTCGGAGAGAAAGCTGCCTTCGAGTTCCGACCGAAGCCAGACAGTCCCGCTTCTCCCGTTTGAGTCTGGGTCCCTAGAGACTCACCCGGATCTGGAGCTCAGAGTCTGAAACTCCCTCCCGATTGAAAACAACAACCGCGCCCTCCGCCGCCAGCCCGCTCTGTGCCCGCTCCGTGCCCGCACTCCGCACCTCAGTATTTCACTTCAGCACTGCGCCTCCTCTGAGTCTGGGTATGATATTCTCTTTCCTCCTAGTTGTAGAATTTCCACTCAGCCAGCCTTCCTGTGGTTCTGGATGATGTCCGTTCCGTCTTTTAGTTGTTTTTTGAAGTGGTTGTTCGAGGCAGCAATCTCAGGTGTTAACCTATGCCGCCATCTTGGTTTCTCCCTTTGTTCTTTTTTTGACGGAGGGAAACATTACGAAACGCTTTGGAAACTGTTCTGGCTTGTTCAGGTAGTATTGGGGGTGGGGGTCGATGAGACCGAGGGAGTGCGACTCAGTCAGAACCGTCTGGGAAGAGGCAGCCCTGAGAAATGATAGGTGCTGTGCTCTGGGCGATTACGTGTGATCGCAGACTGTCCGTGGAGGCCGTGGATGTGGGAGACCTGCAGTCGCTTTCATCCCGCTGTGTTGCACCTTCAGAAAAACTCCTCCCGCTCCCCTCGCGCGTCCCTTCCCTCCCACAGCGGGAAGCTGCGGAGATGGATTTGGAGATGAAAGCACAGAGCCGGGAACACCTCCGAATAAGGGCCACCGAGCGTGTGCGGGGACCTGAGCTCGGCCCCGAGTCCTCTGCCTCTTCTCTGGCAAATGTGTGCTCTGGGGAGGCGGCGAGGAGGACTCGGCCGGCAGCCCAGGCAGGACCCCAACGTAGGCACATCTGTTCAGGCTCTTATTTGTACAGATTTTCGTAGGTTTTCTGTTTCCTCTTGAGTCCCTTCGATAGGAATTTGTCCATTTCATCTAAACTCCTAGTTATCATCTCGATCCTTTTATGCTATTTTAGTTCTGTTCCCTGTGATACTCAGACAAGCGATGCCATCGATCAAACGCAGGAGGAGGCTCCTTAGCAAACACTGTGAGCATCCGCCGGGAACAGAACCTGGGGTGGGCTGGGTCCCGCTACCCATGTCCCAGCGCCTGCCCTCCGCCCTGCGCCGGGGGCTGGACACTCGATCTCGTAGCAGAGTCCCACGAGCCTGCAGCTGCAGAGGACGGACGCGCAGAGCAGCCTGTCACCCCTGAAAGACACTCGGGGGTGAGGTGCAGGCGCTGTGATGAGCTTCCAGTGTTAACTGTTCCAGGTCTTCACCTCCAATGGCCCGACTGTGGTCATGCCCACCTGGTTCTGCTCGCGAGCGTGGTTTTCTCACGTGGGCCCCTTCGACGAGGGCGGGCAGGTAAGTGTGGGTCCCCCTGTGGAGTCCTCCTCTGGGATTGGGGTTGGTGCCATCATTCCCCAGACTGGGGACCCCCATCCCCCCACCCCACCCTAACGCTTGTAGGCGCCACGACCTAGTCCAGGGATCAGGGGTGAGGGAAGCTCCTCTGAGACGGTCCCCAGCACTTCGCTGCCCTGCTGAGCTCCGGGGGCAGCTGGGGCCCAGCACCGTGTTTGTTTCGCCACAAGCAAGGGATTTCTGTGTGAGGCTACGGGCGTCACACCTGCCCTGGCCCAGGCCCCGGTTACCTCATCCTGTTGATGTGGGTGGTGGGTGACAGTGGGAGGAGGCAGCCCTGTGGGAAGCAGCCACGCTGGGCAGAGCTACACCCACTGGGTTCCGGCCTCTGCTGCTGGCCTGCGCACTGTTCCTCCCCAGCCCATCTTAGGGTGAAGGCTCCTGCACCCCATTACAAAGTAATCCTCGGGTTTAATCAGTGTGTTTCCCTTAACCCCCCCCCTGGGAAATGGGCTTTGTGGACATGACTTCCTCTCTCCAGGTTGGAGGGGGTGGACCAGGTGTGCCAAGGCCCATCAGGCCTTCCCTGTTTTGACCTTTGATGCCCTGCCCCCGGCACTGTGGGGGGCCTGGGTGTAGGGGGTGGCGGGAGTTCTGGGAACAGGGTTCCTGGGGGTCTGGGGATCCCAGACCAGAAGCAGGGACGGGGACTCAGGCCAGACTCCACCATCCGCCCTCGAACCTTGGCCACAGTCCTTCTGGCTCTGGGCCGACAGTTCACTGACTGATGGGGGCCACGTGGACTGCCCCCTCCCTGGTCCCGCCCAGCATCCCTCTGCCTCCCCCCAGCACTCCCTCCCCCCCACCCCCCCCCCGTGCCTGTCGCCCACAGGAGCCTCACCCCTGACCCCCAACCCGCCTTCCAGCTGGGTAGTCCCTCACGGCCACAGACATGCTCTGCAGGGTCAGGGCCATTCTCAGGTTTAAAAGCCAGAGCCCTGCCCAGCAGTGCTGCCTGGGATGTAGCCAGCCCCCTGCCCGCCCCGGCCCCAGGATCGGCCCGCTGTGCTGCTCCTGCCCATGGCCCCACCACGCCTGATGGCACGCGGATCACCTGGCCCCTGTCTCTGTCCTGGAGGCGAACCAGTCACGGTTCTAGGGCATCGGGCACTGTCCATGTTGCCGTTTCTCCCAAATTCACGTGGGCGGGAGGCGCTCGTGCGCTGCCACACGCCCTGCAGGCACCAGCCCGAGAGGCTGCTGAGCTCTGGTCCCGGTGCACGACCTGTTTCCACGATGGGACTTAGAGACGAAGGGAGCCAACCCGCATCCCTGTCAGCACAGAGGTGGCTGCAGGCCCCACACCTGGCTCTGGTCTGAGCCCGGCGAGCGGAGGGAGGGGGCCCCTTCCTTATCTTGTCCAGACTCGGAGAAGTGGACCTGTCTCACAAGACAGAACCGTGGGAACCCTGCAGGACCTGTCAGAGCCCAGGGCCTGCCCCTGGGAGGTCGTGTCTCAATGGACCAGCACAAGGGTTGTAGGGTCGGCTGGGAGGCGTGTGACGGGGGGAGGCAGGTGTCTGCCCCCCGGCCAGGCCGCCACGCTCCTCCCCTCTAGCTCCTTCTGGTCTTAAAGAGCTTCGTGTGATCACTCTCGCCCAGTGATGCCACCTGCTGGGTGGGCAGCTGGACGTGTGGTCAGCAGGCGGCGGCATCAGGGATCCAGGGGGGCGAGTGGCTGGCAGCCTCCCCGCCTCTGGCCTGAGGACAGATGCCTGGGGGGAGCACTGGACGTGCTGTGCGTGGTGGTGAGCACCCTCCTCCCCGCAGGGCGTGCCCGAGGACCTGCTGCTCTTCTACAACCACCTCAGGAAGGGCGGCGGCATCAGACGGGTGGACCAGAGCCTGCTCCTCTACCGCTACCACCCCAGCGCGGCCACGCACTCCGTGCTTGAGTACGGGGTCCCCGGCCGGGGCGGGTGGGACTCCGGGGACTGGCTGGGGCCCAGGGTCCAGTGTGGGGTGAACTGAGACGGAATTCACGCGTACGAGGTGGGCCCTGCACTCTGACGAGGCTGCAGGGGGCTAGGCACCCTCTTCCTTCACCCCGACCGAGAGAAGGCTTCGGTGGCAGTGGAGCCACACCCCTACTTGGCATCACAGGGAAGCCAGCCCCCTCCCTCCCTCCCTTCTCCCCCGTCAGACACAGTCCACGTTCCCCAGCTCCAAGGCCGCCTGAGTCTCTGCGCCGTGTGCGAGGGAGGCCGGCTGCTGGGACGGGCAGGGGGGGTGCGAGCCAGGTGGGTCGGAAAAAGGAAGAGTGTCTTTAGGTCGAACTGTGTGTTCCGTCTGTGTCACGTATGTGTGCGTGTTACTAGTGTGTCCCTCGGTTCCTCACCATCGTGCTGCTGCTCACTTTTGGGGACTCCAGACAGGTCAGTCAGGGGCCCTCTGCACACCCAGAGCGTGAGGCAGGGACCCGCGCTCGCGTTTCCGGAAGCCGAGCCGACGGTCCTCCTTTCCCTGGAAGGTGTGGGACCCTCTGTCCTGGGAGGTGTGATGTCCACTTACACTGAGGTCACGGGCGCCACGTCATGGTCACGTGGGTGCGATGCCAACTTTGCGTGTCGTGTGTGGGTCCCAGCAGCGACGTCCGCGTAGACTGGAGGTGCTGCTCACCGTGAGACCGTACAGCTGGACAGGCCCGATCCTCGTCCTGGTGGTGCCTGCGTTTGACACTGTAGCTCCAGGGACGCGCCATTGGGTTTGCTGTCGTGAACCTGACTCAGAGCAGAACCTCACCGAGTTCAAGGGAGACGCAAACCCACAGTGAGAGCTGGAGTTTCTGAGACTCCGCCTCAGTCTCGGATAGAAATGGGGCGTCTGTGTGGATGCCGGAGACTTGAGCAGCTCTGTCAACCAGCTTGACCCACCTGCCGGTTATGGAGGGAGCACGATACCAGCTGCAGAGTGTGCATTCTGCTAACGTGCAAGACAGGCACTACTTTGGAGCAATAAACAAATCTTACTAAATTTCAAATCGAGATCATACAGGATCTGTTTCATGTCCACACAGAATTAAATTAGAAATTATTAAGCCATTTTGAAAAGCCAAAATACTTGGAAATTGAGCAACCAAGGGAAAAAAAAAATCACAAAGGAAATCACAAAATTCTCAATGAAAATTAAAATGTTTGTAGAATTTAGCTAAAGTAGAGTTTTTAGTAAAATGTTATGACTTTTAAAACTTAGAAGATACTAAGCAATTATTTGAGTCTCCACTTTTAAAAGTTACTAAAGTAATAGCAAAATAAACTCAAAGTCAACAGGAAAATAGAAATGAACAGTGGAAGAAGGTGAAATTGACATGGACAGCCCTGGCCCATGTGGCTCAGTTGGTTGGTGCATTGTCCCTACACCAAAGGGTGGTGGTTTGAGTCCCAGTCTGGGCACACTGTCTCTCTCTCACATAGATGTTTCTCCCTTCCTCTCCCTAAAAATCAATTAAAAAAAAAAACAACAACAACAAAAAAAGGGACTGTCAATACCCCCAAAAAATCAGCAAAACCAACAACTGTTCAAAATAAAATCAATAAAATTGACATATCTCTTGCAAGGTTGATTTTTAAAAGAAAATACAGGTTACCAATATATTTGGAATGAAGGAGACCACTATAGATCTGAGATATTTAAAGTATAAATAAAAATTAAAAGTTAGACTTATTTTGAAACTTTCCATAAGGAAAAGCCAAGCTCAATGGGTTTACTGGTAGATATGTTCTATCAAAGATTTCAGAAAGAAAGGGTACTACCTAAAATCCATGCACTTCGCTGTGTAAGTGATACTTCCTTTAAAATTTAAAAACGTCTAGCAGTGACCACAGCGCTCTCCGGCCCGCGGTGTGGTGCTGCCCGGGTGATGGGGAGGGACCAGGCAGCAGTGCTGTGTCCTCGTCCTGTTTGCATGCCATACTTGTCTTTTATTTTGGGACCCCCCCCCCCCCCCATTTTGCAGCGCGAGGCTTTGCCACCCACAACACGAAAGAAGTGATCTCATGTTGGTTTCTGTGTGGATTAAAGTCTTTGCGCTGTGAGTGGGAAACCTCCCAGCGTAATGGGCTTAATTATGCCCTAAGGTTTGCCAAGAACTGGATTCCTTCAGACTCTCCCCAAAACCCCTCTTTTGAGTGGGCGCCAATTCTGGTCCTTTGTATATTAAATTAAGACTGGTCAGCACTTACATCATTTAACGGTTGTCACTGAAATACTTCAGACCCCAAAAGGCAGGAAGGAAAGTGTAATAAAACCTGGCCCACCCTGACCCCTCGCGCTTCCCCAGGCTCTGTCTCCTGCCCAGCGGCCCCCGTGCCACGCCCTCCACTTCCTCACACGTTCACTGTGTGCAATCTCTCTCTATACAATACCCTTAACCTCTTTGAAATGTTATGTAAACGGTAGCATTCTGCTCATTCTTTCTGAAAATTGCATGTTGCTTAACTGGAGTTGAGCTCTTGTCCCTTCGGCGTCTCTGCCTCCTGTTCCAACTCTGGGCCTGCTGTGCCCAGTGCAGGCTACCCGTGACACTGCCCCTCCTCCCCAGAAAGTTCTGGAAGTGCTCATCTGTGGGCTTGGGGAAACCAGTGCACTGGCCCCCGCGCTGCCCTGCCCTCGGGCGAGGACACTGGTCTCCAGCAGGCAGGGGCGGGAAGGGCACGAGTGTGAAAACGGCTCTGGAAGAGGAACGGGCCCAGGGCAGGAAGTGCCCACGCACATGTGTCCGTGGCAGGTTCTCAGTCTTGTCGGCTCACCCCGTGTGGTACTTTCAGACGGAGACCCTGAGATGATTCCAGAGACACAGGGAGGTCGTTTAATGACCACATTCCTCTGAGCCGTTTGGCTCTGTCCCTCCCTCAGGGCAGCCTTCCCGCCAACCCCAGGGCTGGTGCGGTCCCGTGTGGGCCCATGCCACCCCAATCCCCGAGGCTCTGAGCCGTGTCTGGTTGGCAGTACTGAGCTGCTCAGAGACCTGGTCTGGGCCATTTCATATCCTTGTAAACGTCCACAAAACTGGGCATTCTGGTGGGCATCTCATTCAATGTGTACCTCAAATGGAAGAAAATGGGCTGGTTAGAAAGAAGCAATTCAAGTCCCAGAAGTGGGGAGGCCCCGTGTCTGCAGCCCCTTCTCACCTCGCCTGTGGTGGGGAAGACAAGAGCCAGGGTGCCCCCCCACTGGCAGGGCCCCGGGGCACCTCCTGTTTCTGCCCAACCCAGGCGCGCAGGAACCGAGGGCCCCACTGGGTGCCTTTCAACACTGAGCTGACTTGAAAGAGGAAAAGTGTTAAAAGGGACTTCTTGCTCAGGACACCACATTCGCTAGAATTCACTTGCATGCGATCCACTGTTCTTTTGTCCTTAGAAACTTCTTTCAATTTTTTAAAAAAATATATTTTTATTGATTTCAGAGAGGAAGGGATAGAAACGTCAGTGGAGAGAGAGAATCATTGATCAGCCGCCTCCTTCATGCCCGTCACTGGGGATCGAGCCCACAACCTGGGCATGTGCCCTGACTGGGAAGCGAAGATCCATAGGTCGACAACCACTGAACCACACCAGCCGGGCCTCTTTCGTTTTCCTGGATGCTGGCAAAGCTGCGTGTCGTGTGGCCAGGCCTGCGTGGTGTGTACTTGGCTTGGAGTGTGTGTAGCTTGTGTGTTTCTTTCTGAAATGAGGTGCTAAGTGCCAGGATTAGGGAGTCAGCACTGTAACCCCCTGTAACGCCCACCAAGCCACTGCCCCAGGTGACGAAGACCAGGGCATATGCACCGAGGGGACGTGAACCGAGGGACCCGGCAGGCTGGGTGGGGCTGGAAGGGTCACGGCCTCGCTCCACAGGTCCACCATCTGGACCCACCGAGTCCGCTTCCTGGAAGAGCGGGCTTTGCCACACTGGGCAACCTTCACTATCTGGAACGCAGGCAAGCAGGGCCGCCGGCTCTACCGCAGCCTCACAGCAGAGGCGAGGCGCAAGGTGGGTGCCCCCTCCCCCGCCTCCTCTTCCCCTGCGCCCTCCCCCACCCCTACCCCCACCCCCCACCACTGCCCAAGGCTGGCGTCCTATGTCCTCCCCAGGTGGTTGCCTTCTGCGATGTAGACGAGAACAAGATCAAGAAGGGCTTTTACTGCTACGAGGACTCTCAGGTGTGGAGGCCCCTGGCGCCCCTGAGCTGGGGGCTGGGTCCTGCACGGGTCGCCACACTACACCTGGTCCACCTCTAAGACGCCATCCTGGACAGGCCACCTGGGCCCAGGCAGCTGCAGACACAGCCCCCAGACTCCTGGGGGGACTGGGGGGCCCCAGGGTAACCTGTGCCCACCCCATCTTTTCACTGGAGAGCCCTGCTCAGAGGTCCAGGTCTCCCACCGCCCACCTGGGTGGGTTCCGCGGCGGCTGTGAGGTGGCTGGGCAGGGGTGGCTGAGTCCCGGGTCTGGCCTGCGCTGTGCAGTTGGGAGTGGTACAGGGCTCAGGTGACAGAAGGAGCAGCGCCCACGCCCTCTTGTCTCAGGAAAAGCCCAAGCCCCGGGTGCCCATCCTGCACTTCCGAGCCGCCCGCCCGCCCTTCGTCATCTGCGTGAAGCTGGTGAGTGCTGTCCCCGAGTCCCTGCAGTGGGGGTCAGCTGTCTTCTTAGGGAGGGGCTGGGAGGGGGTGTCTCTCAGGACCCCAACCTCCCACGGTGACCCAGCCTGTAGGAGATTGTGGCCTCGCTTTCTGTTTCCTGTCCTGCCCCCCAACTCCCAACAGTGCAGCACAAGTTCCAGAGTGGACCTCCTGACAGGTGGCCACGGGGCCATGAACCCGGGAGGGAGGCTCTGTGGGACTCCACCTGCTGCTCCTCCCACAGGACCTTACTGGGGGTGCATTTGAGGACAACCTGAGGTCGCTGCACCTGCAGGAGGGCCGGGACTTCCTTCACTTCAGCTGATAGGCCACAGCAGCCATGGCGTCCTGCAGGTGAGAAGGGATCGGGGGCCGTCAGGAAGGACCACCATGTGGCCGTGTGGGAATGGCAGACCCCGCGTGGGAGACCTTCACCTGGCGGGGGGCAGGAGGGGTGTGTTCTGATGGGGTGGGATCCACACCCTCACCGGGCACCCGACACGTGCCCACACACTATGGCCTCTTCTGAGAACATTCGCCACGCGGAGTGCCTGCGTGTGGGCGCTGCCATCTGGCGCCGTCTGGGTGGACGTGCGCTCACCCGTCAAAGTGAGCACCCTGGGGTGCAGCTACTGCGCTTGACCTCAGGAGACGGGTGGGAGTCAGACCGCCCGGCGAGAACAGCTGTGCTCAGCGCCCGGTGGCGGGGCATCGGGCAGCAGAGGGCAAGGGGCTCAGGGGCCTGCCGGGGGCTGTGGCGGGAAGGGGGGCACATCTGGTTTCCTCTGGTTGGTCTCAGTTGGAAACGGAGCAAAAATTAGGGGAGCTGGCAGTTACTGCCCACTCCCGGGGATGGACTGGCTGCTGCAGGCACTGGGCAGGAGCTGAGGTTGTATGGCTGGTCTGGCATCGTCTGCGTCCAGCCTCCCAGTCCTAGGACCCCACCCCTCCCAGTGGCCGCACCCAGGCCAGGAGAACAGGTCCCAAAGAGCTTTTCCCTAAATGTGGGGTCTCCTGGTCCCGCCCATGCCTCCTCACGTCTGAGACCTTCTGCTCAACCCTTTCCTGCTGCTGGCGTCCATCCACAAGGAGACGGCTTGTCGTCGCACCTGGACAGGGGTTTGCACAGGACTGTCCCCACAGCAAAGACCCATCCAGCCCCGAGGTCAACAGTGGAAAACCAGCCACAGGCTGGCGAGCCCATCCCACCTACGGCTTGGCTTTGCTCTCCTTGACTCCCTTCCACTCGGCGCTCAGTCCTGCCACGTGGAGTCGTGTCCTCAGCACCAGGGCGAGCTGAGCCAGCCTCTCGACTCGGCCGCTGGGACTCGGGCAGCAGGGGCGCCACCGTGCGCACAGCAGCTCGCGGGGGAGCCCGTCCTGTGTGGCCCGCTGGGCTTCTGCATCGAGGACGGCTGCCTCCCAACAAGTGTGGGCGCCTGCACGGTCCGCCCCCCGCCCCCGGGACAGGTCCCTCCTCTCAGGCGTCTCCTGACTCTGCCTACACGCTTCCCGGCTGTTCTTCCCAACAGTTTCTGCGGGTCTTCCTGTCCGCGTTCTCTCCTCAGCCGTGTCCACCAGGTGGTTTAATCCATGGAGCATTTTGTCTTTAAGCTCTTCTGATAAACTCATTTTATATTTTGTATCTTTTGGGGTTTGATTCTAAAAATTTCTGGAATGTGAGCTTACATTTTAAATTCTCTCTGTGGGGACCAGCCAGCCTTCTCGGAGGGGTAGTGGGTTTTGCTCGTCTGCCCCTCGTCTGGGGCTCCGTGTTCGAGCTGTGGGTGGCCAGGGGAGTGTTCCTCCCTCCCCCCCAGCACCAGGTGGAGCCTGGGACAGGGATGCTCTGGCCGCACCTTTCTGGGAGGAGGCCTTGGTCATTCCCCCTCGTGCAGAGGGTCCCAGCTTCTCTTGCTTCCCAGCCCTCAGGCACACACGTGTGATCTTTTGCTCTTGCCGCTTCTGGCTACAGGGTAGGTTGTGAGAGGCGGGGATTCCCTCCAGACCCCTCACCTAGACTCAGGTGGGCAGGCAGAGCAGGAGAGGGCCTAGGACTCTCGCTGGCCTCCAGTTTACGCCCCCATCAGGCTGTCCCCCCATCACCCTCGCTCACAACAGTGTCAGACAGACAGACTGCTCAGCACGTGATTTTATACGATGTGGACGCGCGTTTAAACAGACAAAAGCACCGACACAGGGTCAGTAGAGCGCAGGCGCCCGTAACAAAGAGCGCCCTATGGTGACGAACTCCGCCGCACGTTTCAGCAAGGGCCGGGGTTCTGCACCAGGTTTCCTGTCCTGAGCGGCATCTGGCGGCTCCTCCCAGCAGACGGCACAAGCGCTACTCGGCTCCCAGGACTGGCCTCAGCGGACAGCAGGCTGCAGAGCACACAACAGGGTTAGTCAGGACGGCCAGCACCATCGCCCGCCCGCTTTGGGCTCTGCTTCCCACAGGAAACCGAGTTTGGGCCTTTTCCCCAGACGTCCCAGGAGCTGACACCTGTTCTCCCTGACCACACCCATCTGAGTGCAAAATTTTCCTAATAAAAACGAAAAAGCACATTTACTTGGGAAGCTGATACTGCGTGGCCTGTACACAAGGAGACGGGAGCGTCACAACGCTCCTCCTGCCACCTCTGCCCGCGTGTCCCCTGGGGGCTGACAGATCAGCACCTGCCCTGCACCAGGCTCCCGGGGGGGCTGCCATGTGGGTGCTGCCCTCCCCGGGTCCTGAAAGCCAGGAGGACCCAGGTGTCTCGGCTGGAGCTCAGGACAGTAGCTCGTTGGAGCTGTTGGGGGGGCCTGGCCCGGAAAGGGCCCCGGGTGTCCCTGGCGCTGCCCGAGGGGGACGTGCAGTTACCTTGGGGACCAGCTGAGGTCTGGGCACCCCGAGGAGGTCACACAGGCGGTTCCGATGGCCTCTTACGAGCAGGAGCTCCAAGTCCCTGTGGGGAGAGAACAAGTTGGCTTCAGCTGCAAGAAAGGCCCACTCGCTTTAGTCAAACCTGCCACAAACCTTAGTTTTTATTTTTTAAAATACGCTTTTATTGATTTTTTAGAGAAAAGGGAAGGGAGAGGGAGACATGATAGAAACATCAATGATGAGAGAGAATCATTGATCGGCTGCCTCCTGCACACTCACCACTGGGGATCGAGCCCGCAACTCGGACATGTGCCCCAAACGGGAATCGAACCCTGGCCTCCTGGTTTATAGATAGGTCGACACTCAGCCTCTGAGCCACGCTGGCCGGGCTGGGGAATTTTTTTTTAAACAGAAAGGGATTAAATTATAGGGAAGAACCTTCCCCCTCTGCCCAACACTGAGGCAAGGCTGCGCACAGCAGCCCCCGCTGCAGCCACGCCACACGGACACAGCACACCCTCGCGCAGGACGAGCCTCCCACACTGCACCCCACTGCGTGGGCAGGAGCCCAGTCCCCGTGCAGCAGGCCTGGGTGCACCAGTGCTCATCGCGCCCAACGAGAAGCAAAAACATTTGCCCATTTCACTTAAAAAACATTGCACTTGGTGGGGAGGGGAGTGTGGGGGGAGGTGCTAGAGGTGGTCAACGGGGGGAAGGGGACATATATAGTAATACTTTCAACAATAAGATCTTTTTAAAAATTTGCACGTGAGAAAAATAATTTCACTTTGAAAATGTCACCCCTGAGCAGCTGGGAGGCACCCTGCTGCTCCGCGTGTGGCTGGCACAGCCCTCTGGGTGCGAGGGGAGAGCCTGAGCTGGACAAGCGGGGAGAAGCCTGTTACAGCCTCCACCACGGCCGCCTCAAACCCAGAGCCAAGGCCATCGAGGGCTGGGAGCCTCGCTTTTCCCGTTCCCTTTCCCTTCGGGGGCTTTGGGGAGAGACGGGGGGTCAGGAAGGGAGGTTGGCACGACCAGCGTCCTGAGAAGGGGAGGAGCCGAGCACTCACCAGGCGGTGTCGCTGAGCACAGCCATGACCTCGTCCAGGACGTCCGCGCCCACCACGCCGCTGTAGGTGAGCAGCATCTCGTACACCTGGCTCGCTGTCGTCTTGCGGATCTGGTCGGACAGAGCATTAGTGAGAGGGGGACCCCAGAGTCTGACTGAAGCCTGAAGGACGTGCTGACCTCGGATCCTAACTTGGGAGACCTGACCGTGACCGCCCGTGTTCCCACGACAGCACGAGGCCCCCTGAGCCCCTGCGATCCCTCCAGAACCTGACAGGCCGGCCGAGTTCTTGTCGCTGTGCCTCCCGAAAGACCTGCCCTCATCAGGGACACGTCTCACCTGTTTCTGCCCTAGGATCCCTGTGGGGACATTTCACAGAGCCACCCCAGGGTGTAAGCCAGCAGGTCAGTGGGCGGAGACCTGCCTTTCTGACGGGTGCTGCTGGAGGTGCGGGCTCCTTTCACCCTTAGGAAAAGGTGACATTTCCCTGACGAGCATCCTTTCAGCCCAAGGCAGGGATTTCTAGGAAGCCTGACCCTGCAGGGGGCAGTTCTGGGTGGAGGCATCACTCGGGGTGCGGAGCTTCCAGGACCCCCCTGCCCAGGGCCTCCTAGGGGGGTAGTCGGGGATAGATGTGGGGGGTAGGGCCTCACTGTGCATCACCCTCCCCCCAAAAAGACCACGAAAGTCACACGGCAGCTGCTGCTCCCGAGACTTGAGGGTCCACACAGCGGAGGACACCCCACCACACGCCCCTGCTGTCTCAGGAGGTGGAGTGAGGCAGCGTCCCACCTGGACCAGGGCCCGCTCGCCCCAGCACCCGCGACACCGGCGCCCGCGACACCGGCGCCCGTGACACCGGCGCCCGCGCGCAGACCACGCAGGCAGTCCCTGGGCAGCCCGAGGGTGGGCTGTGGTCGCTCACTCACCACGGGGAACGGGTGGCAGAGCAGGAGCAGCAGCTGCAGCAGGACTTTCCTCCGCACGCCGCCGGGGAACTGCGCCATCCCACAGAACCTGCCGGCCGCACACGGTGAGCGCCCTGGGCCCAGCCAGCCGCCCGCGGCGGCACAGATGCCAGAGCCGTGCTGACCCCAGGCCTCCGGGTGGCGCTCCAGTTTAGTCACCACGATCACTGCAGATCGAGGCATCCAGACCACCGTCCAGATCTGTCTCGATCTCCAGGGTCGGGACACTCCGCCGCCCCTCAGGCCGAGGTCACGCGTGGTCAGGGCTGGGGACACGGCTACAGCTTCCCTCTTGTTCTCAGGACTCTACACGGCCGCAGGGCTTCCCAGCCCCCTCCCCGAGCCCGCCTGTGCCAGCCTGCGTGGACTCACACGGCGATGCTGGACCGCAGTTTCTGGACGTCCTTGGACTTGCTGGTTTCCGCCTTACAGAGCTCCAGCAGCTTCACACAAAAGGGGTGGCTGCAAGGACAGCACAGGCAGGGGGTGTGATGACCAGGTCACCTTAACTGGCTCTGGTGCCGCGGAACCAGTGCCCATCAGGCAGCAGCAGAAGCCTGGCCCAGCGGGTGCGGCGGCCCAGCCGCTGGGGACCTCACAGTCCAGAGACCCTTCCCACCGGCTGCTGCCCTCTCACGCCTGCAAGGGGAGCGGCGTCCCGCCTGCAGCGTCGTCTTCTCAGGCCTCAGGCTCCTTTCACGTGACATTTCAGACGCAACATCCAGACCACAAGTAATGAGACCCATGGGGAAACGAGAAACTGCATGGGAACCCCATGAGGACTGCAGCCCAGAGCCACACAGACGACAGCGGACGGGAGAGGGCAGGCCCGGCAGGAACTGCAGGGAAGCCTAAGGGACCCTTCCGACCTGGAAACAAACCAGATGCGCGGAGACACCTGAAAACTACAAAACCCCAAAACAGGTCCTGCACAAATACACGAGGCAGGGATGACCCGTCTCAGACACCAGCAGGTGGGGACAGACCCCAGCGATGGCGCAAAGGCAGGAACGGCTGCCGGTGCAGGGGTGCAGCAGGCACGGTGGGATCCCCAAGAATTGGGGGTGTGGGGGGGGCTAGTGCCCCGAGGACAAAACCCCAAGAGGGGGGACAGCTAAAAACTTCCTAGAACAAATGAAAACCAAGGGAACCACAGAGCCGAGTTTAACAAATCCCATTAAGACACACGTAGGAAACCTGACAGCCAGGCACATGAGGAACACAGGGACGCCAAGGAGGACATCGCACGAGGGGCAGGAAACACCCAGACCGCTTCCAAAGGCCCAGGCGTCCGGACCGGGCGGGAACGGCCAGCCCGCCGCGTGCAGCCCAAGAACTCCTTCGGTCGGGCCCTGCCAAGGCATGAGGGGCGAGTTCGTTAAATGTTTGCCCAAATACAGAGGTCATGTTTCCGTGGGTAATTCTGTGCGGCCCACAGTGAGAACAAATATCCACGTGGCCCTCAGCAGGAAAAGGCTCCACACCCGAGACGGAGGTGACGCCGAGTTACAGGAGGCGTCGGAATAAAGGAAACGCGTGTGTGTGAGTGTGTGCGTGTGTGTGTGAGTGTGTGCGTGTGTGCGTGTGCGTGTGTGCGTGTGCGTGTGTGCGTGCGCGCGTGTGTATGTGTGTGAGTGTGTGTGTGTGTGCGTGTGTGAGTGTGTGTGTGCGTGTGCGTGTGTGTGCGCGCGTGTGTGTGAGTGTGTGTGTGTGTGTGCGTGTATGTGTGTGCGTGTGTACGTGTGTGTGTGAGTGTGTGTGTGTGTGTGTGCACGCTAATCCCCACCTGAGTGTATTTTCCCCCACTGACTCTTTTTTGAGAGAAAGAGGGGGAGGAAGAAGGGGGGGAGAGGCAGGGAGGGAGTGGGGGAGAGAGAGAACAACTGGTTGGTTGCCTCCTGCACACACCCTGACCACCCTGACCAGGGCTGGGGATTGAACTGCAACCCAGGTATGTGCCCTGGACCAGGAAATGAACCTGCGACCCTTCGATGTGAAGGCTGACACTCCAACCACTGAGCCACACCAACCAGGCAAGGAGACATTTTTTAAGTCCTGAAATAAAACAGCTGCCTAGAGTTCTGTGAAAAACACTGCAAATGAAAACGAGAAAGCATTTCCCAGCAGACCTCACTAGGAGAAATTCTGAAGAATGTTCATTAGGCAGAAAGAACAAGACCCCAGATAGGGATTTGGGAGCAATGAGAGACAAAAAAGTAGTAAAATTGTGGGTAACAAATACTACAACCAAACAACAACTAAAAATGCAGAGGGACCCATCGGGTTCCAAGTCCTTGGAATTGGCCAGGAAGAGAGAGAAATACTGAACATTAGACGGACAGGGTGACCATGAAGAGAACAGCAAAGAGGAAAAAGTCCCAAACAAACCTGAGAGGAACCGGCAGAGGCCATAGATGCCACGCCTGGTGCCTCCACCCAGCTGGCCGCTGCTCCGTCCACTGCGGCAGCCACAGGCCCATTGCTGCTCCCCCCTCAGCTGCCCAGCCAGCCTCACGGGGGCATTTTCAGGGCATGTAGAAACCACCTGAACACACTAGGAAATAATCCCTAAAATTCTGATCTCTGGCCTGATCGCTGTTTCTTTAGAAGATGAATCACGAGGCTTCAGCGGTCAGGCAGCCGACGCGGGAAGAAACGAACACTCACTCCTCCTCTGCCGTGAAGATGTCGAAACAGCCGTTGGCCAGCATCTGGTCCAGCATCTTGAGCAGCGGCACGGACACCCTGCGGGGAAAGGACGTGCTGTGAGCCCAGGGGCCACCGAGGGAGAAGGGAGGGTGTGTGGAGAGCGGGACACTCAACCCCGACACCGCCACAACCCCCCGACACCGCCAACCCCCCCCAACACCGCCAACCCCGACACTGCCAACCCCGACACCGCCAACCCCGACACCGCCAACCCCCGACACCGCCAACCCCCCCGACACCGCCAACCCCCGACACCGCCAACCCCCGACACCGCCAACCCCCCCCTGACACCGCCAACACCCCCCCCACACACACCGCCAACCCCCCCAACGGCGCCACCACCCAGTCAAAACCTTGCAGGGGGTTGTCAACAATGGGAAGCCCCTTCTGAACTTTGTAAGAAACACAAAGGATCAAGGGAACCCCACCCCCTGGGAAGGAGGGGCAGGACGGCTAACAGCTCCACTGAGAAAGTTCTGGTGAAGCTCAGGTTGGAAAGATGCGCAAACGGATCAGAACAGCCCTTTTCTGGTCGCACGAGCCCACAGATCAGCTTCCGAGGAGGCGACAGCTGCGCCGTGACCCCACCAGAGCCAACGCGTGCACGGGCACCGCCCGGCACCACACAGGTCAGAGCCTGAAACTATAAAACAGCCACAAGAAGCCATGAGAGAAAACCTCGAGTCAGGGAGAGACTTCCTAGATGTGACATGAAAAACACAGCCCAGGAAAGAACCAGTGGGCACATTGAGTTCATCAAGGTGTGCGGCACCTGCTGAGAGGGACAGACAAGCCTGCCAGTCACACTCTGAGACGCAAGGCCAGGGGCGGCGGGGGGGGACCCCAAGCCCAGCAGCCGGAGAAGCCGAAACAGGCGAAGATCTGAGCAGACACCAGCACAGAGGACTCCCCCCGACCAGGACGCGGCTACACCCCCCACATCCCCAACATCACGGCCACGGCAGCAGTGAGGACAGACTGCAGGGGGCTGCACACGGGGTGCCAAGGGGGCGCTGGGAACGTGCAGATGGCATCAGCAGGAACGTAAATGGCACGGTCACTTTGGACAGTCGACAGTGTTTTTAAAATTTAATACTGTCCGACCACGGGGCCCAGCCAGTCCAGCCCTGGCCTTTGCCCAGGAGAAAAGGGGAGACGCCCACGGAAGACGCGTACGGAGGCGCTCACTGCAGCTCCAGCCGGGACGGCCTCCACGTGAAACAGCCCCCGTGCGGCCCAGTGAGCAGAGAAGCGCGGTGCCACCCCGTGAGCCAGACAAGGTGCTGGACCAAGAAGCCGGCGCAGAGGGCACAGGCGGCAGAGTCCAAAGAAAATTCTGGAAAGTGCCACCTATGCTGGGTTGGAGCCTTGGGGCCGGGCAGAGGGGAGGAGGGCTGGGGAAGCTCTCGGGGGTGGGGGTTGTGTCTTGACTATGGTGACGGCTCTGTGGAGGCCAACAGGACTCCAACTGGCACGTTCCACGTGCGTTTCACCAGACGTGCTCACATCCGGGCTGTTCACAGAAAGAGGAGAGGCCACGCTGCGCTGCGTCTGCGCTTCCCCCAGCAGGAGAGCTGGCGGCTGCTGCAGACCCCGCGAGGAGTGGCCCACCTGCCCAGGACCATGTGGAACTGAGTCCGGCCACAACCCTCTCGGAGGGCTGGGTTCAGGACCTGCAGAGTCCACTCTCTGCCTTCGTGGGAAAGCAGTGAGCAAAACCCGACAGCAAAACGTTTAGAACAAAGACCCTTTTCTCACCGTGATGCCCAGCCCGGCTCACTGAGCGCCTGTGCCACTGCTCAGGGGCCATGGTCCGGGGCCACTACCTGGGGGAGCACACGGGCACCTTGCACTGTCACCTTTACTTCCAACCTGCGCAAACCCCGAATCCCACAGGCCCAGAGTGCAGGCTGCAAGGGGCCCCGAGGGCGGGTGGCGATGCCCCGGCCGGCCGTGTCCATGGCCCTGGCCTGTGCCTGCCCTGCCGCGTACCTGTCGTTGAGAAGGTTGTCCTCGAAGACCTGCAGGAGGGTCCCACTGAAGCTCTCCAGGGCCTGCGGGTCGTTCTGAATGCCCTTCATGTGCGCGAACAGGCTCTGGGTGGAGTGCCTGACCTGCAACACAGGGACCGTCCTCGTCCTCGTCCTGTCGTGAGGCCGCCCCCTTGCCACCACCTGCCCCTGGGCCAATTGCAGTGGCACGCAGAGTGCCCGGTGGCAGAGGAGGCTGAGCCCCAGAGGGTAGGGCCCTTGCCGACGCCCGGCCAGACCAGCATGAGCCGAACCATAGCAAACGCCTGACACGGAAACGCTCCCTCCAGGCGGCAGCACCGCCCGAACCCCCACACGCTATCACTCAATGGATAGCCACAGTGGGGTGGTCAGGGGCTCCCCGGGAAACAGGGCAGGAGGCCAGAGCGGGGCCTGCAGACTAGAGGAAGGGAGTGACCCCTGCAGAGGAGCCACGCCGAGGCGGCAAGACTGGGAGCAGCAGGCAGCCAGGGGCCCGAGACTGGACGCCAGCAGCCACCAGCTGACAAGGAAGCTGAGAGACTGACCAGCCCGGCGCACGCCCAGGGGCCTGGGGGCCGGCCACAGCTGGTGTCTGCAGGCAGCTTCCCTCGATCACCAAACGGAGAGGGTGAGTCCCGGGAATGAGTCCGCAGAAGCAGAGAACAGACCTAGACCTGCCCCACCCTGTGGGCACCACTTTTAGGACCGAATGTAGGAGAATGCTATGTACTGATTTTTAAAGATAAAAGCACAATTATAAAGATGAACCTACGATGAACAAGCATGAGAAACAGATTTCAGAACAAAGTGAATGACTGGTAACAAAAAATACAATCGGTGAAACCAAAATCTCACGGGGGAGACAAGCGCAGCCGACAGAAAGCTGCGAGGGAGGCAGACCCGGTGAGGACGCGGGCACAGCAGAGAACAGACGTGGAGGAAGCGGGAGCGCAGGGGCAGGCAGGGGAGAAGACGGGCTGAGACTGTCCCCAAAGTGCCAAGAACCCTGGACCCAACAATTCACAAAACAATGCATTCCCACCGGACCCATCGCAGTGGAACCGAACCCCAGGTGTCACGTCCAGAGAGAGCAGTGCCCACTGCAGCGGTGGAAGTGCGGACAGGCACATGGACCACAAGGACGGGGGTGGGAGGGGCTCCGCAGGTCAAACCGACCCTTTTTAAAAATATACGTGTGTGTGTGTGTGTGGATGTCAGAGAGGAAGGGAAAGGGAGAGAGAGAGAGAAACATCCATGATGAGAGAGAATCATCGATGGGCTGCCTCCTGCACGCCCCACACTGGGAATCAAGCCCACAACCCGGGCCTGTGCCCTGACCTGGAATTGAACTGTGACCTCCTGGCTCCTAGGCCGACCACTGAGCCACGCCCGCCAGGCTAAGCCGACACCTTTTGAGGGTCAGGGAGTGCGTGAGCACCACACCAGCAGAAACATGACAACGGAAACTGGAAACACGGCCTCCCCGGGAAACACAACGCACAGAAGCAAAGGGACCCAGGGCACCAGGGCGTCGGCCGTGGGCAGGCGGCGGCAAATGTGGCGGCACAGGGCGGGGGCCGGACCACAGAGCACGCTGGCGGCTGAACGCGCCGGGAACAGGAATTCGCCACAACGTCCCGGCTCCTGAGCTCCCCTCCTCAGAGGTGGGGGTTCCCCAAGCCGCCCTGGGGACCCTGCCCTGGGAGCCTGAGGCCAGGAAAGGAGCTGTGCCGGTGACGCGGTTTCCCCAGGGCAGCCCCGGCAGCGCACGTCCCAACGCCACGGAGACGTGCTGCCCCAGCTCCAGGACAAACGCCCGCCCAAAGCCGCTGGATTGGGAAAGAGGCCGGGCCAGACGCATGCTCACCGTGGACTCTGTGAGGCCGCCCACGGACACGGCCAGCCCCAGCAGCACATGGTAGCGGTAGGCAGGCAGCCCCAGCAGCCGGGTGATGCGAGGGAAGGCCTGGGATGGTGCGGTCCAGTTGACAGAGGCGGCCTCGGACCTGCAAGAGAGCCACAAGCTGGAGGGGCCTGCCCTGCCGCCCACTGCGATCTGGCACCCGGACCCTCCGTACCTGGGGAAGAGCTGTTCCAGTTCTGCCCGGTGGGGCACGTGGGGGACGGTGGGGCCGGCTGAGCCGGCCGCGTGCAGCAGCGTCATGAACACGTGGGCGGCGTGTGCACGGAAGTGGTCTATCTTCTCGCTGGCCTGCTGGGCCAGGCAGCACATGACCCGCTGGCAGCTGCAAACCAAGAGCCCAACGGTAGCACAGCTCCAACCCGAGGGCGCCCGCAACACGGCTGCAGGTCAGCACGGGCCTGGCTCCCTGCCCACATGGCAGGGCCCCCACCACAGCTGAGCTGCCGCCAGGAGCCTAAATGCCAGGTGGGCAGCAGGTGGGGATGGGGCACAGGGGAGGAGGCAGAAAAGACAGGGACAATAAGGGGGACACGGAGGAAAAGGGCAGGAGGAGGAAGGGAAGGGCGGGGCGAGGGCAGGTGGGGCTCGGGAAACGGGATTTCCACAGACGCAGCAGCCCTGCAGAGGGCATGGAGACGCCGCAAGTGAGGTGCCCAGGGGCAGCCCATGTCCCGGGAACTGACAGGAGCGGGGACAGCCAGGCCCCCAGCTAGAACAGGCACTTAGG
Source organism: Myotis daubentonii (assembly GCF_963259705.1). Classification (NCBI taxonomy): domain Eukaryota; kingdom Metazoa; phylum Chordata; class Mammalia; order Chiroptera; family Vespertilionidae; genus Myotis; species Myotis daubentonii. The sequence continues at coordinate 57,620,321 of NC_081855.1, read as the reverse complement.
TGCAAGGGCCCAAAGCCTGAGGAGTGGCCCCTGCCCTGGCCTCGCCCAGGAATGGCTGTCCCCCTGCCGGCCTGAGCCCCGACGGAGGGAGAGACCGGGGCCTGAGCCGCGGGGTCAGGAGACGGGGACAGGACAGACCCTCTCCAGGCACAGGTGGGTGCATCCCAACACTCACGTGGGAGCCTCGATCAGCTCTGGCTGGTCCCTCCCCAGTAGAAGTGTCAGGTCCATCAGACTGGTCATGGCGGCCTCGCGGACCCTGAGGGACAAGGAGGGATGGGGGGGGGGCGGTGAGGAGACCGCTCCCGAGCTTGAGGTGCCCGTCAGCCACGTGCGGGAAGGGGACTCGGAGGCCTCAGCCGGAAGCCCCTACGAGCAGCCCTCCTCCGAGAGCGCTTCCTCCACGACAGGCGGACGAGGACGTGCCCGCAGCCAGCGGGTCCCAGCCAGCGGGCAGGTGCTCGCAGAAACAGCACTGGTTTTCCAAGAACTTTTAATGCCAAACACGCCCGCCCCGCAAAGCCCTGTCCCAGCAGAACCTCGAGGGCCTGGCCTGCCCTCCCTGGGAGAACGCGCAGAGCGGCTCCTTCCCGCTGCCCCGGGGCCCCCAGACCAGGACGCTCTGTCCACGCGGAACACACTGTCCACAGCAGCTCCCGGGAAAGGAGACAAACTGATACAACTTGCAAAGCTGCGCTCACACTAGGACTGGCCTAACGCCACAAAGTACATTTCTAACTTGGGACACTGTGCACTCAACCCAGGCAGGACACCGGTGGGCCACAGGGATCACGGATACAACGGCCCCACAGGCCTGGGGCACCCACCCTCCCACCAGGAGTGAATGGGGCCCATCGGGGAGGCAGCCTGTGCTGCTCAGAGTGAAGAGGGGGGCAGGGTGTGGGCCTCGGCCCAGGCCAGAGACTGACAGGAACGAATGGCTCAGATGCCAGGGCGTAGCCACCGGCAAACCGCTACTCAGGACACATGATCTCTGGAGGCGCCAGGGAGCAGGCAGAGTGTGGGAGCAGGAAGACCCCCATCTCTGTGGGCGCAGCACTCACAGGGAAAGGCTGGGGGAGGGACACGGGGACCCAAACCTGCACACACCCGCAGGGCCCTCGCCAGCTCCTAACTGGTCAAGCACAGGTGAGGGTCCGAGGTCCTGACGTCAGCAGCTGGGGGACGTGTGAGCAGGAGGAAGGGCCGGCCCAGCCGCTGCTGAGGGCGCTCGGCGACCTGACCCCCCACGTGGCCTCACGTAAGGAACCCTACCACCTGCTCAAAGGAAATTACACAACCCAAGGCCTCTACAGTTCTGAACTCACAACCTCTGGATTTAGGTAAAAATTAAAAGGAATGTTAAAAACAAAAAAGGACCGCCCAGCTAATGTGGCTCAGTGGTTGAGCATCGGCCTATGAACCAGGAAGTCACAAGTTCGATCCCTGGTCAGGGCACAGGCCCGGGTTGGGGGCTCCATCCCCAGTGTGGGGCGTGCAGGAGGCAGCCGATCAGTGATTCTCTCATCGTGGACGTTCCTCTTTCTCTCTCCCTCCCCCTTCCTCTCTGAAATCAATAAAAATATATTTTAAAAAAGGAAGACCAAGTGCTAAAGTGATGAGAGACGACAACAGAAACAGACCCGGGTGCCAGGTGCTGGTGTGATGGGTCGCGCCCTTAAAATAACCACGAGGAGCGTGTTGAAGAGAAAAACGTGGAAACAATAATGACTTTCTGCAAAGAATGAGCCTCTCTGAAGACGGACCAAGCACTACAGAACTCAGACCCACTCTCTGAAACAACACCTTCAGGGGCTGTGCTCTGGCCCAGGTCCTCCTGTCACCCACACGCCCCGCATGCCTGGGCTCTGGCACGGACGGACCCGGGGGGACCCTGAAGGGGGACCCTACGTCACTGCGTGCTCTGAAGGCAACCACAGCGGCAGCTGGAAGACCAGGGAAAGCCCACCACCGCCCTGGGCGGGCGCGCAGGCCGCCTCACCACGCGCCCACGTCCCCGCGGCTGTCGGTGGTGTAGTCGCGCAGACAGTCCAGCAGCGTGCTGTAAATCTGGGACACGTTCCCTTTGCACACGACCTCATCCGGGGTCCCTTCTGCTCTCACACCGACAGTTTGGCAAATCCTGGAATTAGAAACAGCTCATGTCCGCCCGTCCCTCCAGCCCGATGGGCTCCTCCTCACAGGACACGCTCAGAGCAGACTGGCACCTCCGAGGGCGACGCCGACGCCCAGCGTTCCCTCCCGCTACCGCCCCTCCTCCGAATCACACTCCCTCGTGTCTACAGCCTGGAAGGCGAGTGGTGCCTGGGCCTTCCTGCCCTCTATCTGGGCAGCAAGGGGACAGTGTGCCATCAGGGCCTGGACAGCGTGTGGGCTCCACAGAGCTGGGGGGGGGGGGCAGACAGCGCATCCTACATGCGTGCGTCTGTGACTGAGCACCAGACACCACGCGCACTGTCCTGCCCTCGTCCTTGGGGCTGCCCATCTTCAAAGTGGTCCCGTGTCCTAAAGGGGTGGAGCGAGCACACCATGGGCTTGATGCTCCCTAGAATTAGGACAGAACTGTTAATGTTCTTTCCAATCCGTCAAACAGAGAAGAAACTAGAAAACAAACAACAGCGTCTGCTCTAAGCAGATTCGTCACTGAGCGTGGGCTCCAGAGGACCAGCTGGGAGCCACGCCTCGGACTTGGGAGGACGGAGACCCACCTGGCGATGGCCTTCACGGCGTCCCGCCGCGACTCCGCGAAGCTCACGTCCTCCGAGGAGAGGGCGACGGCTCTTAACCCCGCGAGAACCTGAAAGGCAGCGACCAGTCACCCCACGAGATCCACGTTCTTTCCCGCAAGTGGAGGCTCAGCCCTGGTGCTGCCGCCCGAGCGAGCGCAAGTGCCTGCCCCGTCCTGGCCGGGACCCTGCGCGCCGTCCCGTGATCAGGCAGCAGCTCAGCTGCAAGTCAGGTGTCGTCTGGGGATCCGCCCCAGGGAGAGATTTCAGGTCCGTCTGGGGTGGATCCGAGAGACACCGGGCAGGGACCCCCTCCCACGCTCAGCTCAGCCTCACCTGCTGGAGCCTGCCTCTCAGCAGGAAACCTGGGAGGGCGCCCAAGGCCATGGCGAAGCCGCAGCGCGTCATCTCCTCCGGGCTCTGCAGTTCGGCGAGGTACTTCTCGACCAGCCCCTCTGAAAAGAAGCCACAGGGTGACGCGCTGCGGCCCCGGGTCCCCTGACCTGCTCTTCACAGGCGTTTCAGAGAGAGGGGAGGACGGACTCAGGCTGCAGGGGCAGATGTGGTTTCAAAGTGGAATCAATCAAGAGATTTATAGACATTTTATTGGGTGGTTTTAAGGTTTTCATGAGCAATTCCAACAAATGATTTCACCAGAAAAATAAATCCAAGAGGGCGTTGAGAATGGCCCACACGGGCGTAACTCTCATTGTTTACTCACTGAGAACACAAATGCTCACTGTAATGAGGGCGAACGCCCCGGCAGGCGGCTCCGTCGGCTGGAGCATCGTCCCATACACCAGCAGGTGGCGGGTTGATGCCCAGTCAGGGCACATGCCCGGGTTGCGGGCTCGACCCCCAGGAGGGGCAGGCAGGAGGCAGCCAATTGATGATTCTCTCTCATCACTGATGTTTCTATCTTTCTCTCCCTCTCCCTTCCTCTCTAAAATCAATAAAAATGTATTTAAAAAATAAAATAAAGTTCCATTTGTTCATACACTACACTGACACCTGTGGTGGAACTTCGAGAAGACACCAGTAACATGAAAAGACCCACCTCCCTTCCCCCTTACAATTCGCATGCGTTCCCAAGGTTCACTTCTGAGCATTATTTCTTTCTGTTTTCAGAATGGTGTGATGTGGTTCACTGTTCTTAGGCAAAAAGCAAAACGTGATCTTATCCCAATTTTAAAAACAGACTAAACACAAAACATTACTGTCTCTTTAAGTTAAACTGCCCGTGGGAAGGAGGGCTAGTAGAACACTATTAACTGGGAAAGTCTGACGCACGTTCACATTCCACAACCTACACCAGCGTTTCCCATGCACCTGAGGGGCTGCACTGCGCGCCCCACGGAGCAGCGGGGCAGCCACAGCAACATGGCACGCGAGCACGGAGCTTCCTGATAAAAGCAACTCTGAGCGGACCCCAGGAACGGCCTGGGCGAGGGGCGAGGGGCGCCGCAGCGTGGAGGGTTCTGGGAAACTCGCCGGAGCCGGGCTGTGTGGCGAGGCAGCGGCGCGCTCGCTGTCCCCATGAAGAGGAAGGACACGCGCTGGGAACATGCTGCCGTGGTGCACAGAGCATCCTAAGAACACATTTTACCATAAAATACAAAAGCCAGTGACGTGATCGTGGCTGTGGACGGAGCCCCAGGAGAAAGCACGGAGCCAGCAGGACGTGAAGCAGACGCTCGAGTGCAGAGCCAGGAAGGGGCATCCGAGCCAACTCACGGCGACAGCGAGAACGAAGGCGATGAAGAGCCCAACAGAAGGGAAGGCAGCTCCCTACACAGAAGTGCTGCCTCCAGAGCTCAAAGCGGGAAGAGCTCCCGTAAAGTGTGACGTGAGCAGACGCTGCTGAGACAAGAGCTAAACAGGAACGTCGTGTCCCAGGGGCGTTCGCACGGGAAAGCCGGCACCGAGACGTCGGAGCGGGAGACAGCCAGCCTTTCCTGCACAGCCTGCCAGCCTGGGGCGGGAGAGCGGGCAGGCCCAGGAGGCGCCAGCGCCCACCCGTCCCTGCTAACCTGCGTGTGCACGCTGCGGTGGAGGAAGGGAGCCGAAACCAAAACCCAGACACCCGAGCTCCCCACCCCGCCCCGGAGGGCCCGAGGGTCAGCACGGCAGCCACTCACCCTGCCCAGCGGAGTCCGCCTTCCCGGGCTCCTCCGTGTAGTACTCGCCGCAGAGAGCAGCCAGGGCAGAGACAGCTGCTTCCTAGAACCGAGCAGGACACAGCACCTCAGCCTCCGGGAGCCACGGGGGCGGCCAGGCTGCTCCGCAGTCAGACACAGAAGTAAGCTACATCCTTCCGTCCAGCGCGACTGCGTGCGCCATCTGTCAGGCAGTTAAACCTTTAACATTTTTTGCAAATAATAAACTGAATAGAAAACTTGATTATTTCTTCCAAACAATGCAAACTCCATGTCTTATCAAATGAGCAGCTAATAACAGAATGTGAGGTGATGAAGGGAAAGGCGTGTGCACCATGGGCAGGAGCTCTGAGCAGGCTGTGCAGGGCCTTTTAGAGAGGACTTGGGGGCCCGGGGGCCTGGGAACAGGAAGGGCCCTCAGCACCGATCCCCAGGCAGAGCCACACGGAGGGGGAGGGGGGGGGGAGCAGGGGGGTGACAGGGACTCCAGATCCTCTCCTGAACTCCTGGCTGCAGAGGGACCTGCAAAGAGCCGACGCCAGATTCCTGCGTCCTCTCCACTGGCCAGGTCGGGAGCAAGGCCACGGAGCTGCCAGGAAAGAGCTGCTGGAGCCGGGCAGGAGGGCCATGCGCGCGGGGAGGGAGCTCAGAACGAGGTGTCACTGGCACCAATCGGCAGCAGGCTGCTCCGGGATCACTGCTTGTGTGAATGTTATGGATGTTCTCAAAGGAAAGTTTGCAGCACTGATCCTGATGCGCTCAAATTCAACTAGTAAAACGGTGCTTCAGTCCTACAGAATGGCAACGTTACCCTTAAAAGGGGGCTGACGAAGCCTTCTATAACCCAGCAGGAATGCGGAGACACACAGGAGAGCGTTACACCCTCACGTCTCCGTCCTCAGTACGAAGCCGAGTTCCTCCCAATGTCCTGGTGATGGTCAGTGCGGGGAAAGGACGGCTCCGCCCCCCACACCCAGCTGGCCCCGAGGGGCAGCCGTGGCCCTCAGCCACCGGGACGCACACTCCCGCAGAAATGCCAACTTGGCATGCGCGGTGGGACTGGCATCGCACACGCAGCTTCCACCCCTAAAGCCCTACAGCGCCACAGAGTCACAGTCGATGCGCAGGAGAAGCGCCAGGCCAACAGGAGCAAACCAGGAGCAGGAACTTAAAAGCTGCCCGTTCTGGTCAGCAATAGCTGCGTTCGTTTTCCTGATTGCATGTTCCATAGACAACACCATCCAGACAAAATCCAAACAAAATCGTGGCATCGTTCAGTTACCCATTAGTGCATAAAAGGGACCATAATGCAAAAAAAAAAAAAAAAAGGGACCATAATGCAGTCTTTTGAAACAAACACTAAAAAAGTAATGTCGTTCTCGGTACAGAGCAGCCACTGGGAAACCCTGCTCCCCGCACCTTGATCTGTTGCCTGGAATGACTGGACACATGGTGGAGGTTTCTCAAGGTGTCGCTTATCAGCCACTGCCAGCCATCTGTCACAGAAACAGAGAAGACCGTTTCCCCGATTAAGAACAGTTCGGTGAAATTAAAGTCAGCAACAAACAGATCTTCTACCTCTTAAATCAACGTAGATGGTAAACAAGAGGTGAGTCTGGAGAAAATCTAAAGTGAACTTTCTCCAGGTTGTACAAATTCCGAGGGCCTTGGTTTAAAGGGGAAAGGTCTCCTTTTTGCTGCTGAAATGCTAAAACTCTTACCATGGGAAAATTTTGTTGTTTTGTTCTGTGGATCCTCACCCGAGGATATTTTTTCCAACGATTTTTAGAGAGAGTAGAAAGGAGGGGGAGAGACAGAGAGAAACATCGATGTGAGAGAGACACATCGACTGGCTGCCTCCTGCACGCACCGGGACCAGGGCGGCGGAGGACGTGCCCTTTGGCAGGAATCAAACCCAGGACCCTTCAGTCTGAGGGCTGACACTCTATTCACTGAGCCAAACCTGGAAAACTTTTGTTCTTTTATTACACCTACCAACTTCAGGTAGTCTTCTCCTGTACCTCTCCCTCAAACAACCCCCTCCAGCCCCCCCCCCCCCCCCCGCGCCAATCAAAACCCAAACATTCCACTCAATTAGATCCACCATCTGGCAACAAATGCTGACCCTACACAGCTCTCCTGAGGCTGCAGAGCCAAGGCAGCCGCAGGGCAGCCCTCCTCCTGCCTCTCGCGGCTGCCTGTTCACACAACCAGAAAAGGTCCTGCTTGCTGGACAGGACGGCTGCCCCGGGCACGGGACCTGCACAGGGGCCTGGCCGCTGCCCCCACGAGAGCAGGTTCTCCCACATCCTGCCCCAGTGGCCTTGGCACCTGCTGCTACCTCCCCTGGTCCTGCGAGGGCCTGAGCCACACCAGGGCTCTGAGGAAGGAGCGTGTCTCAGAGACGGGAAGGACTGTTTTTGAGAGTGTGTGGCTGATGCCCATCATTTACAATTGGCTCTGGCAGCAGTTTCAAAGCCAGGAATTCCACTACCAGGAAGCGATCACTGTCCTACCAGGCTCATCATCACTTTCCATGTGGAGCGGTTCTGAAAGAAAAGGCTACAAGGTGAGCACTGAAGAAAAGCACTTACCGATTACGGCGTCACCCCTGAAGGGCATCTTGGAAAGGGACAGGTTTTCTATTAAAACGCACACTAGGAGGAGAAAGGGTGAATGCATGAGGGCACGTCTGTCCCATCAGGACTCTGAGCCCCATCGCCCGCCCGCCCGCCCGCCCGCCTGCTCCTGGGTGAGGGGCTCTCCAGGACCTGAGCCCAGGGCATGGCCAGAACTGACCTGGCACCTACTCAGCCCACCAGAGAGGCGGATGAGTCTGGGTCTTCCAGGTTTACTTAAAAATGCGTCAGAAAATCTAGGCATGTTGGCATCATTTGAGTTCCTTGCAGAATTTAAATATAATCTACAAAGTTATTCCTTGCTCTACAGTTAACTTAAATGTTGCTGAAGAGGCTAAGATAGCAACACTCGGTCCCTCACCACCATCCCTTCCTGAAAGACACACCATGCCCCTCTCTCCCGCCCCATCCTGGCCGCTGCCATTGGGCAGCCCTGGTCCCCGCACCTCGATCTGTTGTCCGGAATGACGGGGCACATGGTGGAGTCAAGTGAACCCCGGCAGCGGGCCAGGCCCGGGGTCCTGGGAAGGGCACGCTCACGCCACGGTATTGAGAGCGGCAAACGCCCTTCGGACTCTCCCCACCCCATGGCGGGGATGAGGGGGCGCAACCCACAACCCGCAGCCTCCCGTGCTCAGACCTACCTGCTTGTCGCATGAGCTCTCCTCCGAGACCCCTGAAAATTAATACAAAAAGGGTTAAAGTACCTTATTATATAAAACAACATAAAATATCCTCACCAAGTAACAGGTACCACTGCAGGCTCCAAACGTTATTAAGATGTCACCTAGCAGCAGCTGTCAGGGCACGGAGGAGCTACTTGGGGGCGAGAGCACTTACAAAGGTTTTCATGTGCCAGCAACTGCTCAATGCTCACATACCTTATTTCAATTACTTTTTATATAAAACCGTCTTCACTGAGTAGGTTTTCTGTAAATCTCGTCCTTGTATTGTTGGGCAAGACCTATACTGAAGAGTGATTTTCTTTTTTTCTAACTGAACTTTTTCCACTTACAGTTGATATTCAGTATCACTGTGTATTACTTTTACTTGTAAGAAGCTACCTTTTTACAGGAAGAAATGAAAAGATTCCTGGAACCATCTCCCAGATGTCCCAAGTCCTAGCTGGGGTTCCTCTGACTTGTCGTTTTCACTGGACACTATAGTTCTTACTGGCGTCAATCACATCAAACAATCACACAGAACAAAGCCCAAGCACTGTTCAACTCTCACTTTGTAAAAACTAGAGGAATTTAATGCCTGGCCAGTTTGGTCCCGGGTCTGATTCCAGTCAAGGGCATGTACCTTGGTTGCAGGTTCCATCCCCGGTCCCTGGTCGGGGGTGCGTGTGGGAGGCAACCAATCGATGTATCTCTCTTACATCGATGTTTCTCTCTCTGTCTCTTCCCCTTCCTTCCACTCTCTCTAAAAACACCCTCGGGTGAGGATCAACAAACAAGCAAGCAAGGACAGGAATCTAAGACGCCAGGAAGATGCCGTCATCCAGCCCAGGAAGCATCAACCTGCCTTCCGTTGCGAACAGAACCCGAGAGGAGAGCCTGCCTATCTTGCCGGCTCTCAGTCACATCAAATCGACGTCTAACGCTGACAACAGGAAACTGGTGAACACGAACGTAAGAAACACTCGCGAAGACAGGACATCGTTTCACCAGACTCTGGCTTCTGGCCCAGACAGAGAAGAGGACCCAGATTTGCTCTCTGCCTTAAATATCAGAGACGTGGATGGAGCAGATGAAACCGTTTCAGAGGCTGGAAACGGAGGTCTGGGCAGAGGAACACCGGGCACAGCTGGGAATACCCAGCTCAGCGAGTGCAGCGCCAGCTCGGGGGCGGGGGTCCAGTGTGAGCAGAAAGGGTCCCCGTCCTACACCTGCAAGCTCAGGGGCAGCCTCACCAGCTCAGGGACCAAAGGTTACCACACAGAACGGTCTGAACAGCCCGTCCTCACCAACAGCGGGTCACGGCGGGGTCACGTCCTGGCCTGCAGCTTCCCTGACAAAGGTCAGCCTTCACCTCAAGTGAGCCTCCGGCCTCTGTGCATCTGCGATAACAAACCTCTGGAACGTCAGAGGAATCTCCGTTTCAGAGCCCGCAGGGCCCTCCCAGAGCACAAGACTGCAGAGCCCCTCGCTGCTATCTCGCTGCCGCATAGCATCTCCATGTGCTGTAAAGGGCATCGACTATCCGGTACCTGCCGCTGGTGTGAAAGAATGTGTCTTGCCGTTTTACTCTTATCCAGCTCCAGAGATTTCCCCGCTCGGCTCTCTCCCGTCCCCCTAATTTACCAGTGGATTTCATGTGACCCTACTTTCATCTCCTCCTTTGATTCTAATGTTTCCAATAAGCTGCTAAACTGCCTTTCTCCAGAGCATTTTCTCCATCTGTTGAGATTTTGCTTCCCAGAAACTGTCATCAGTTTGGCTCCAATAAACTCATAAAAACTCTCTACAGGTTTGGACATTCCTGATGTCGACACCCGCATGCGGAGGGGCCGGTCTGACCCCTGCACAGGCCCAGGCTCTCAGGAAAGCTGGAGGTGGTAAGAGATGTCAAGAACAAACAGAGAGGCTGACGTGCACAACCCTGCACCGAAGGGTTGCAGGTTCAATCCCTGGCCCTTCTCAGGGAACACGTGGGGGGCAATCAATCTATGTGTCTCTCTCATATTCCTCCGCTCCCCCCCCCCCCGCCCGCGCTCTCTCTCTTCCTCTTCCCTCCCCCTCCCTTCGCTCTTTCTGAAAATCAATGGAGAAAATACCCTTGAGTGAGGGTTAACGACAACAACTACAAAAGCCACTAAGAATGCCCTGGCTGGTGTGGCTCAGCTGGGCATCGTTCCATGCACTGAAAGGTTGCTGGTTCAACTCCACTCAGGGCACATGCCTGGGTTGTGGGCTCAATCCCTGGTAGGCGTGCAGGAGGCAGCCAATTGATGTTTCACTCTCCCATCGATGTTTCTCACTCTCTCCGTCTCCCTTCCTCTTTCTCTGTTAAAAAATAAATCAATAAAATTAAAGTCACTAAGAAAAATGAATAGGCAAACCACAGACAGGGAGAAAATGCTAGGAAATCTTCTATGTCTACCAAGAGCTCATATCCAGAATATGTAAAGACGCTGACGGCTCAGTAAGAAGACAGATCATGAGATTATTTTAATGAGCAAAAGACCTGAAGAGCCTCTTCTCAGAAGACAGAGGAGACGTGAAGGCGCCTGGTCCCCGGGAAACACACGCCCCATGGGGCTGCTCGTCAAGGAAGCCCAGCCAATGAGGATGCGGAGCAGCTCTCGGCCGCTTCGGGGAGGCCTCCGTGTCTTAGAAGCAGAGAGGACCAGCCCCGACGCCCATGACCTGAGAGCAGGTGAGCACACGGCACCGAGGACCACGCAGCAGCCCACGGGAATGCCCGCACAGGGGCCACCACACGTCAGGAAACCAGACCAGAGACTTCGCAGAACAAGTGGGTCTACGCAGAGATCAGAAAAGACGGCCCTGGTGCTGGAGAGCAGACTGCAGGCTGCAGACGGGAGGAGGAGGGCGTGTCGGGCGACATGCTGCCTTACTGGGCCCCCAAACCCGTCAGATTCCACACGTCAACCAGCAAGCGTCACGTCAACCTCCACACGCTTAGAAGACCAGTAGGTTAGACCTCTCAGTTCCTAACGGGAAATGACTGTGACACACACTCAAATCAACGAGCACAGAAGAGACCCCGCAGGGCGGCTGGACAGGAGTGCACTCAGCACTGAGGTGACCCCGCAGGGCGTCTGGACAGGACCCCACTCAGCTGAGGGGTTAGCAGACCAAGCAGTGCGCTTACTCAGTAAGACAAAACATAAGACTTTCGGGTTCGTAGAGCTTACCTGTATAACTGACGATCATAAAGCTAAAATTAAAAACAGAAAATTCTTCAGTTAGATAGGTTTCTTGGGTTTTGAAAGTAGGTAAGTCATATTAACAGTGAGAAAGCAGGGACGGATCCTGCTTCACTCTCTGCAAGCACCTCCCTCAGCCTCCTGCTCCTTCTCTCCTTTAATCCTCACGACAGCCTCACTTGGGAGGGAAACCAAGGCGCGGAGAGGGTGGCCAGGCGTGAGGGGTCCAGGACTGACCGAGCCGTGACCATCCTCCAGACGGCCGCTTGGGCAGAAAACAAAGACCGCCAACCAGGGAGCCTGAGGCTTTTTCTTCCAAAGCCCTGGAAGCACCTCCCAGCATCGCCACCTCGGCTACAGGGACTGTGCTCACAGGGTCCTTTAACCCCAGAACTGCAGGGAGGAGGGCCCACCCACACTCTACAGAGCGAGGGGGCGCGTGGCCCCCGTCTGAGTCTCTGTGCTCTCAGGCGCTCACGCTGTCCTGACTGCGGGAGGGAAACAGGCCAGGCTCCTTGTAGAGTGACAAGCGTAAGTAAAAAGACCAATGGTTTCGCCAAATCACACAGCAGGCTCATGGCACAAACAGATAAGAGGCTAAGACCCAATGTGCATCATTATATAAAAATACGAAAGTCGAACGAGGACAACGAACAGTGAAGCCATCTAAAGCCGCATCCTGACTCGGAGGCTGTCCGATAACATGGAGACCGCCGCTCACAGATTCCCTCTTTTGAACCACAGGAGCCTGAGAAGCTGGAAACTCAGCCCACAGACTTCTCCGCGGAGAGTGCACCACACTCGGGCGTAACTGCAGACTCGGGATGCCCACCATGCAGGCACACGGGATCCAGGGCCTCCGTGCTGCCTGGGGTCTGAGAGAACAGGCAGGACCCAGGCAGGAGGGCGTAGGCCTGTGAGCTGCCTGCACCTGCCAGGCTGCCCTCGGGACTTGGCCACACGAGAAGAGATGCTCTTCCCGCCCCCGCGACCCGAGGAGCTGGCCTTCGGAGAGCGGGGAACTGCTCCCCAGCTGACAGCCCAGGGCTGAGCCTTGCGGGGAGCTTCCGGTCCTGAGCCCAGCCTTCGAACAGGCTGAGGCTGGAGAGAGCTTGAGATCAGGCGGCCGCCCTCAGGCCCACAGACCTGCTGGTGAATCTGCTTCAGGCCCTGCACCACCGTCTCGTCCAGGTAGTCTGCGACAGGCCTACAGGAGTTCAAACACAGCAGTGAGACCCCGAGCACCACGGGGCCCAGGCTCAGAGAAACCTACACCGTGTTCAGGCGCTTCACCCGCTCCCCCAACACCTGCAGAAGGTAGCCCCCTAAAGCAACACCCACTCAAAGGGTGGCCATAGGGACCCAATCAGTAAAGCCGGGACCCGGATGCAGTTTGCTGACCACAGAGACAGTCCCCCCACGGATGGGGAGCAGCAGGCTCACAGCTGCCCCTGTGACGGCTGGAAAGGAGGCTTGACTGGCTGGTGTGGGGCCTGACAGACTGGAGCTCCAGCACAGCCTCACTGCCATCCGAAAGGCTGCTCGAGAGGCTGCCCTTGACTGGGTCCGGAACTTGAGGTTCAGGAGGGTTCCCACCATTCCCCGATGCAGTAGGGTGACTGCCCAAACTGTGCAAGCAACACGGTCTCTGCTGGCACCTGGCTGTCTGATGGGGTCTCTGCTGACACTTGGGTGTCTGCTGGGGGTCTGGTGGAGAAGACCACGGGACTAACCCAACAGAAACCTGGGTGCGCCTCTCAGACCCTCCCTGGTGGGTGACACCTGCACCCTCCCAGTCAGAGTTGGGGGATCAGGCTCCTGTGTGGCTGCCCAGCCCTCAGCCACTTCCCCCGATATGGCCGCCCCTCAGGGAGCGAGCGGGGAGCCGAGCTGGGCGCTAAAAGACCGCCAACCCTCCCGGGCCCTCCGGTCAGGAGAAAGGTGAGCTCCGTCTCTCGCTCAGAACCACCTCCTGACGTGACACAACGTCACGGTTTTTCTCAAACTGGAGGCTCAGGACCAGGTTACAGCGTCCTGTGTGCTGGCTCTTGCTTCTGAGGAAAGGTGGTTGGGAAGAAAGGAAAGAAAAGCCAAGTGGCTGCTTCCCCAACGTTCTCGCGTGCGGATCTGCTCCAGGGCCCGCTGCCTCCTCACTGTTCACACCCACTTTCCCACCGAGAAGTTCCTGGTGGAAGCTTTTAGCCCTGAGCTCTGGGATCTTAGGGTGCTAAGAGTGACAAATGATGGAGAGCATGGAAGACAGGAGCCACTCAACAGCATCTCCGAAAACCCCTTTGCTGTTATAACGGACCCACTTCCCCAGAAAGAGTGAGGTGACCGAGGACACAGCACGGGCAGCCCTCCCTCAGGAGGAAGAGGACTCGCCGAGGGCACGGAGACGTTTCCCGCAGGTGCGCACCGTGAGTAGCTGCCACTGCGCACGCGGGGCCTACAGTAGGGGTCACGCAGCTGGGACGTGCACTGGGAAACCCAGACGCTCGGGGTCGGGACCTGAGCTCTGCCGTCTGCCTGGACGTAACACTTGGAGCCGCCAGTGGCCCCATCGGGCCACATACTTGCTGGCTCCCGTCACAGGCCATGACTCATCAGAGAGAGGACCACCGACCAGCCTCATCAGGTAAAACGTGAAGACACTGCCCCCCCCCCCCCGCCCCCCGGCACATGTAACACAAACGCAGTGGACGTGTCCCAGCTCTCGACCACGTGCTTCAGCGGGGGGGAGGGGGGGGGGGCGGGGGGGGCTTCTCCTACCTGTCCTCCCGCACAGCCCGTCTGTACAGGCTGTGGGCGACCTCAGCACAGGTGAGCACAGCCCCATGCCGCGTGTGCAGGTCCGTACTCTGCGTCATCGACAGCAGGCGTGGGAAAACTGCAAAGGACGGGCAGGAGAAGACGTCGCGTGGGCACACAGGCTGACATGCAGACTCAGTGAGTCAGGGAGAAAGGCACCTGCGGACTGTCCGGCAGGACGGTTATCACCCCCAGAGCTTAACCTGAGGCAGCAACGGGCAGGCCCCCGGCACCCAGGCGAGTGAGCAGGACCACGACCGAGGACGCCGCTCACAGCACGTGCTTCCCAGGCTCCCCGGGCACAGGTGGCTGGTGTGGGGCGAGGTCTTTCCTGAGCTAAGTGGCCAGCAGGGCTCTGCTTGGGCAGAGCAGGGCAGGGTCGAGCTGCAGGACCCCCGCCACCCACAGCGCTGCTCAGGGCAGAGAAGCCTCTAGGTCTTTTGTGCTCTGGGCACAGAAAGCAGAGCCCCCACCAGCCCCTCCGAGCCTCACGTCCCTGAAGGCACAAGGGCAGCTGTGCGACAGCGGCCAAGCCAAGAGCTCCCACCGGCAGCGGACAGGATCAGTGTCTGAGGTCAGGGGACCCGTTATCCCGGCCGTCAGAACTCCTGAACTGGGAACAAACTCTATGGGAAGGTCACGGTTTCAGGTCCTCCCACAGATCATCAATGGCAGGTGAGGGAGCACCACGCAAGGTTCCTGTTTAAGGAACAGACCACGAGGCTGAAAGGGCCCTCACAACTAGGGGGATCCCAGAGCGTATGAAACGCACACACACGTGAAATCAGTAACTAGAGGAAGAACCACGATTCCACCACTACTCCCTGTAACCAATGTCGGTGGGAATAAGTGTAATTTCAAGAAACGTGTGTATGGTGCTCACACTGAAATCAGATGCTTATTTACTCCCAGTAGAAAAGACAAGATGGACTCACAGGTTCTCCCCTAATGACAGTGAGCGGGATGGATCCGGCAGGACCGCCGGGAGTGGGCCCTGCGCTCTTGAGAGTCAGTGCGCAGCACGGCAGGCGGCTCCCAAGGCCCGAGCACCCAGGAGGCAGTTCGCTTTTTAAAAAGTTGACTACATGGTGAGTCATGTCGCTGATTTGTTTTGTTTTTAAAGAAGCTACGACTGAAGTATGCATGACATACAGGATCCCATCAGTTCCCCGCTGTGACTGGCAGCCACACAGGGGCCGCCTGGGAGCTCCCGGTGGACACAGCACAGCGACCACAGCGCCCGTCCTTGTGGAGACAGAAGCAATCGACTGTGCTCTGTCCGGTGCTTCTCAGCAGAGAAACACATCACATTCCGCTCCTCCAGCCTTGGAACCAGCAGGGTGGCCCGTCCTCGGCTTTCTGCTACCGTGTGCGCATGCGCGTGTGCGAGTGTGTGCGTGTATGTGTGTGCGCACGCGCACACGTGAGCGGGGGGGGTACACCCACAGGACGGCTGGAGCTCACTTACCCTGAGCAGCACTGTACTCGGGCGCCTGCTGGACCAGGTTATGCAGCGCCTTTGCTGACAGCTCTCTGATGACCCTGGGGGGCAAGTGGGACAGAAAAATTGTTAGTTCCTTCATTTGATGATTCTAGCTTTATTCAACTCATGAAAAGAGAGACGGTCTCCATGAGTCAACTGGCCACTGAGTCAAAACCACTATTGAAAATAAACACCCAAACAAATAAGAACCTGACTGTCACAAACGAGGAAGCGAGAATTTACCAAATGAAGCACCGAAATGCAGGCCCACCTCCGGGCACAGCTGCCACCTCCAAGTGCTGGGTGGCAAAGCGCCCCGGCCTCCCACACCCCCTGGACTCGGAAGATGGGAAGAACCCTGAGGGACCTGAAACGATGAGCTTTTGGAAGAAAACAGAGGAGAAGCTTCGTGATGTCAGATTTAGCAATGATTTCTTGGGTGTGACACCAGACACATCAGCAACAAAAGTAAAAAATAAATAAATAAAAACAGGTAAGTTGGTAATAGACCAATTGGACTGAAACTTCAAACTACTGACTGTATCAAAGGGAAGAAGCAGCAGAGTGAAAAGGCGGCGTGCGGAGTGGGAGGGAGAAAACACCGGCGAATCTTGGCTCTGACAAGGGCCGGAGTCTGGACGACGGAAGGAGCTCCCGCAGCTCAGCCACCAGTGAGGAGCTGCGTTTGGAGATGCTTCTCCAAGACGAACAAAAACAGCCAACAAGCATAGGAAAAAATGCTCAACATCAATAATCATCCGTTAAACCTCAAAATGTCACTTCACACCCACTAAGAGGAAAAAACACAGAAAAAGGGTCCTGGCGTGGATTTGGGGAAATGACAACCTTGTAGATTGCCAGTGGAAACGGAAAACGATGCAGACACTAGGAAAATCAGCATGGTTTTTGAGGTTTCTAAAAAATTTAAAACAGAATTACTATACGATACAGCAATCCTACTTCTGGGTGTATACTCAAAAATACTGAAAAGCAGAGGCTTAAAAAAATATTTGGACACTCCTGTTCATAGCAGCATGATTCACAACAGACAAGAAATGGAAACAAGTTAAGAGCCGGTCAGTGAACGGACGGAAAACGAGAATGTGGTATGTCCAGCCACGGATGCCACTCGGCCTTAAGGAGGAAGGACATTCTGGCACCTGCTGCTGCATGGACGGGCCTCGAGGACACGGGGCCCAGTGAAAGCAGCCAGTCACAAAGGGGCAGACACTGTGTGATTCCATACGAGGCCCTGAGACAGTCAGGTGCATCGAGACAAAGAGGAGGATGGCGGGTGCCAGGGCTGGAGGAGGGGAAGGGGGGTCATTATTTAATGGGGATGGAGTTTTGGTTTTGCAAGATGAAAAGTCCTGGAGATTGTTTGCACAACAAGGTGAACGTGCCTAACGCTGGGAACTGTACCCTGAGAATGGTAAAGCTAACCAGCGGACCAATGCCTCTTTAAAACACACACTATAAAGGGAGACCAGCATACCCATACCGATAAGGGGATAGATACCTCGCAAGTGTTTGTAAAGAACTCTGCAAGGATCAGATCACTGCAATACCCGAACCTAATGTAATAGTGTAAGTCAGGCATACTTCAATAAAAAATAAATAAGAAAACTAAAATATGGTTCACAGAAGAACTCTGTGAGGCTCCCATCACATCAACGCAGAACCCAACACATACCCATCCCAGTGGCCGATCTTCATGGTGAGCAGGTGGTCTATCATTGGCCGTGTGTACTCAGGGAAGCCAGCAATGAACATGCTGAAAAGACAACAGCTGATGAGCACTCAGTTGCTCCCACCTTGTGCACGTGCGCCCCACTCAGCGTAGGGGGTGGAAGGACCACGACTCTAGAAGACGTAAGAAACTGGAGACAATGGGGGGCGGGGGGAGACCTTGGGATGGAACCGGGAGGCTGAAAAGAGAGGTGAGACAGACGTGAACACTCTCCTGCACCTTCTGAATTTACAAGCACATGTATCGCCTTCCCCCCAAAATGCACTTTTACACTTCCTGCCTCTAACACAGCCCATCACTTACACAGACTGTCTGAACCTGCCATGTCACCCCCACACTCCCACCGCGGACTTGGTCATCACCCACGTGTGACGATGCAGCTGAAAGGCAAGGGAACGGCACGGAACACCAAGGGGAAACACAATTTCACACGGATCCTTTGTGGGCACACGTGTGTGCATCCCGGGATGAACGCGAGCGGCAGCGGGCATGCTTGTGCCCGGGTGTGAGGTCAAGGAGAGTGTGCCCGGACTGAGAGGAAGAAAAGCAGAGGCTGCTTCCCAAGTGGGTGGGCTGAGACCCCTCGAACGGGGATGAAATAGCTTGAGAGTCAGAAGGAAAAGCAGGAACATCAGGCAGGAGACGAGCTGCCGGAAACAGAGCTGAGCCTTGACGCCTAGTCCTACAGCACCTAAGGGCCCCTGGCGCCATCGACAGACAGGCTCGCCCCAGGCCAATGTCCAGGAGCTGGTGGGATTCCAGAAACACAGGCAGAGGAATGACCTCTGGCCTCACAGGAGGAGCGGAGAGAGGCCCGCGCCTGGGTGCTGGTGCACTCTGGCACCAACTAGCGGCCGACCTCGGAGACGCCCTGCTAAGCCCCCACCGGACATTGCCCAGAGCTTGCTGAGCACCCAGCATCTGTGCAAAAGCCAAGGGCAAACCAAGGGGTGTCCAGCGGAGGGTGGAGGGTGAGGGCGAGGAGTCTGAGGGGACAGCAGGCACGTGACAGGAACAAGGTGCCTCCGACCAGCACTTCGGACAGTGGCGGAGGAAGGACCGGGGGCAGGCTCTTCAAGTCCAGGACCGTGGGAGCTGGACGAAGGCGACAGCTGAGTGGAGAAGCCGGACGAGGAGCATGTGAGGGCTATTAGGGACGCAGACGTGACAGAACCAGGTCACCAAGCGGATGCCGGGAACAAGGAGGAGAAGCAGCTGGGCTGGCCGCACGGCTGCTGTGCACTGAGCGATCTACAGGGGAAGGCACAACTGCCTCCCTCAAGAGCTCAGTGGACAGGAATGTGCAGGGCTGTTGCAGAGCCAACGGCTAGAAAGAAAAACATGCCACACTGCGCGTTAAGAGGGACACACAGGACTGCAGATGTCAGAATCTGTTAAGGAAATTCACAACAGCAAGAGACAAACCAGCAGCTGCCAGGGAGGTCCCAGCAGAAACAGCCTGTGTCCGCACATCCAGGACCGCACACCCAGAAGAGGCAAGAGTCGGGACACGGAGACAGAATGACTGTGAGGCTACAGGAGCCCACACACGCCCCTCACCCACTCACACGCATCCCAGAGAAGGTGAACTCGGGGACAGAGGGCTCCGGGGCAGCCGGGGCTGGGCAGGAGGACGCTGTGGTGACGGAACGTCCCTCACGCTGACCACGTTTTAAATGAGTAAATTTTACTATATGCAAATTACATGTATAAAAAAAGGGTGTGCAAAAATAAAGCCACAGACTAGGAAAACATCTGCAGACCCTGGATCTGAAGAAGGACCTGCATTCAGAATACACAAGGAATTCTCAAAGTCTCAGGCAGAAAACAACTCACCAACCAATGAACAGGCAACAGATTTGTCAGAAATGAAGAGGCTCACTGTCATCGGGCAGGGAAGGCAAACCACCCCTGCTCCTAAAAGAGCCGGAACCGTACAGACTGCCCACAGCAAGGGCCGTGGGAAGGGGAGACGGAGCGCCCCTGGCCAGCGGGCGCTGCCACTGGAAAACCATTTGGCAGCTTTTTTCTTTTTTAATTTTTTTAAAATTGATTTCAGAGGGGAAGGGGGTGGGGGGGGGAGAAACAGCAATGATGAGAGAGAATCACTGATTGGCTGCCTCCTGCATGCCCCCTCCTGGGGACCAAGCCCACAACCTGGGCATTGAACCCAGGACCCCTCAGCCTGCAGGCCGACGCTCTATCCACTGAGCCAAACTGGCTGGGCCATTTGGCAGTTTCTTAGCGTGAGGACCCCCATTCCCCTCCTGGCATCTAACCCAGAGAAGCGGGGGCTCGTCCAGACAGATGGGCACTTGGAGTCCCCACAGCTGCATCCGTGAGGCCCGACCAGAAGGAACACCCAGACACCCCTCCAAGGCAGGGCACACACCTCAGCGCCCAGAGGATGGAAGCCATCTCTAGTGCCCACGCCAGAGCCACGGGAGGAGCACAGCTCAGGCCAGGGTGGCCCGTGGCAGTGGCACAGGAACCTGGTGGCGATGGTGGGCACAGAGGCTGGCACACGTACCCTCACGCAGCTTCCTGTGCCATCGGCACTTTAAGAAGCTGCTGAAATGACCACCAGACAGGACTGGCCCCGGACCCCGGCCCAGGTGCTTCCATTCGGTGCAATTCGAGTCCGTGTGCTGAAAATCCCCCTCCCCCGGGTCACCTGTCCACAGGCCGTCTGGCCACTCATCCGAGCCACGAGCCCCTCACCATCAGGGTGCGACACGGATCACCTGACCTTCCCCCACCCACAGGCATCTTCTCCTCACAGATGTGCCCAGCTGCAAGTGACGCCGGGGCAACCCCGGCACCTCGCTCTCGAAACCCCTCCAACCTGCTGACAGCACACCCGCCCTGTCCCCCGGCTGTCCCGCACCGGGCAGGGCCCTGACCACTTCCTTGCTTCTAGTTACCAAAGTGCAGCCACCATCGCGCTTAACATGCAGAGCTGACCATTAAACTGCGTCCCACAGCCTCAGGACAACCCAACTCCTCGCTTTGGCTCAAAAGTCCCACTCCCCGGGGTGGCCCCCCAATACACACCGGGCTCCCTCTGCCACGCACCCCTTCCCTCACCCACTCGGGCCGACGCCGAGAAGGTGGAGGCGGGTGAGAAGGATGCTAAAACCGCGACGTGTTCAGTCACAGAGTCCTTCTGGGAAAGAGGCCTTTCTAAAAAGGTATGTCCACGCCAATTTCGGAGAAACGTCGTTTCTGCGAGGCCGGTGCAGCACGGTGTCAGGAACCTGTCCTCGGGACACATGATGGTAATGACTGTAAAACGCAGGGCCTACTGCTCCCAATCCAGGGCAAGCACATCGCACACCTACGCTCTCCTTCTCACGCTGCAGGTGGATGGACTAGGACGCGGAGGCCATTTCCCAAACCTCGGTCACTAGGTAAAAGCGTTGCTGTAACTGCTGCAAACTGCGCTCAGGGACGTTCAATATTCATTTCCTGACCTGATTCCTCCAACACCTCTTCCTCACTGAGCTCGCAAACAGCCCAGACACAACTGCCACCTGGAGAACACTTGCGCTGAAGCAGAAAAGGCAACAGTCACTCCCCACCCAAGGTTTCATTCTGAGAAGCTCAATACACGGGTGATGCCCAGGACAGCTGTCAGCAGCTCAGGGCACGGCCTGGCCTGCGGCCACTCCCCTGAGACCAGCCTCGGCAGAAACAGCACTAATGAAACAGGACCCCGAGAGGAGAGAGCTCACGTCCAGTCAGCTCCCGAAACTGTCAGCACGTTTTAGAAAGTGAGCCAGCTTCTCCCCCAGCCCGCGCCGCTCCCCGCCCCCCTCCGCCGCCGTTCCTGTGGCGTCAGCGGAAGGTCGCCCCGTGCATTTCCTAAAGTCTCACATAAACGAACACATGGTGCGCACGCATCCAACCATGAGAAACGAGGCCTGATAACGGTTTCCAAGCCCACCTTCAACTTTTCACACTAAGTTACAATTACATAATGACCTTCCAGGACGAAGGAAGAAAAAGGCAGAAGCTGACTGTAGACATCTAGGCCAATGTTATATTTTGTGATAAATATTAAAAACTTACCTTATAACCAGGAAACAGTTAGATCTGTTACCGACAGCAAAATAGTCAGCAGTGGTCAAAATATCAATCCCATGAGGGAAAGTGCCCTGAGGAAAAGGAAGAGCAGGAAAAGTGGTGAAGGCACCCCCACCAGCTCAGCACTGCATCCTATACACTTACCTTCACGGACGAGGCGGCCAGACAGCCTGACAGCGAGGCTGCGGGTGCCTGAAACTGCTCGCCCACAGGCTTCCCGTCAAGTCCAGTCCCTGAGCATCTATCCCAGGCCAGACATGGCGCTAAACTATTTACATCTCTTAAGAATATTTAATTTTTTTTCAAATGACTCATGCATTTCAACTTTAAATTGTTGTAGACCTTCCTGTAACCACACACCATGAAAAGACATCCAGTTTCAGCAGTGTTAACCCTACTGATTCACGGGACCTGTCCAGGCAGGGGGACCCCAGCCAGCGCTCCCCGGAGGGGCCCTGAGAACCCTGGACAGGAGCCACACCACAGCCTGTGAGAGAGAATGAGAGACACGGCTTGACAGCAGACTCTGAAAGGGGGAGACGGGCACCTCACCCATGAGGCTTGCCCAGCCCAGCCCCCATGTCTGCGTGTTATTACTGAGAACACTCTGGTAACAGTATCTAAAAATCTGAAAACAAAACCGTCTTCTGAAAAGACTTAAATACTTGACAGACTTTCAGCCACGGAGTGAAAGCCTTCTGGCCGTGGACCACGGGAGGAAGGTGAGAGGCCCAGCCCTGCCCGGCTCTCAGGGTCCCTCCTCACCCCGGGGCTGGCATGGCAAAGTGGGCAGGAGTCTGATGAGCAAGGCACAGAAAACAGCAAGCACCCAACCCTGCGTCTGTGCCCCCGTGGGCACAGCACCCCCAGGCGACAGGGAGGAGCAGGGCGCAGGGAGGAGACGAGCAGTGGGGCTGCACCGTCCCTGAGGATGACCCGTGCTCGACGCCAGCTCCCGGCCGGTGACACAGGAGGAACTAAGCGTGGGGCTGGATCCCATGTGACCAGGAACTCGGGGTCCCGGTACTGTTTGGAAACTCACTAACGGGATGTTTGATTCACAGGCAACAAGTAAAAGCCTGTGAGCCTCATGGCCCAGCTACACGCAGAGCAGGAGACACCCGCCACCTGAGGGCAGCAGGACACCTGCTACGTGCACTGTCCTACCCTCTCCGGTGCACACACTGGCCCAGGGACGGCTGGAGAAAAGGCCACCGTGGCTCCCGAGGTGGGGCCTCCCCTGCAGGCAGCACGCAGACCTCTCCCAGTGCCTCTGTACTTTCCTCCGTCCTGGCCCCAGACCATCCAGTCCCACTTCTGTGCAGCAACACTGGCGAAAACACCCCGTCCAAACCGCTCTGGGCAGCCCAGGAGGCAGCTCCCCCTGCACGGAACGCAGGCCCGGGGCCAGGACAGCAGGCCCGTCTGCCACAAGGTCCCTGACAGGCAGGCCTGGCGGGCAATGCTCAGGTATTGCCTCTTCCTCCTTAGAGTTCAGGTACCACTTTGGAATTTTGTTTTGTCCACAGCGTCCCTCTCAGGTGCTGCCTCTCCCTCCCGAGCCTTCTGCACGGGGCTCCCCCAGCTCCCGCAGCCCGACTTCTGCCCCAGCCCCAAAGGCCCATCACTTGTTCCCCGGGACCGCCTGCCAATTCCTTCATGACACGCTCACCGTCAGCCCAGACCTGCCTCCTGGCACGTTCACCTCTCACCCCTTCCAACCAGAGCCCAGCTCAGTGTCTCCCACACATCGCCTGCCCCTGGCCCATTCTCCACCAGGCCCACCACGCGTCCCAGCCTGTCGCCGTCACCCTCAGCACAAATTGTTCAGGGACAAAGGCCACACCTCCCAGCCAGGGCTGACCAGTGAGGAGAGGCAGAGCTTGGGCACAATGATGCCAGCAAGCACCAAGAGGCGCCATGGGTCGATGCTTCCGGAAGCTGGCGCATGCCACACGCGGTACAGGCGGGAGTTGCATCGCTGTCCAGTGAGCCAGGCTCCTCTGCACACACCCCTGAGCACCCAGGGGCAATGGCAATGTCGGGGGGCCCTCAGCAATGCACGAGGCACTGCTTTCTGACGTGTGCATGTGTATAAAATTACTTCTACATTCACTGCTAATTGTTTAAAACTTGTGTCAACACTCACCTGTGTCACCTTACCAGTGAGTCTGTGACCAGAACCGTGTTACGTATTAGTTTATTCTAGGCAAATGCGTTACCCAGGCCTAACAACGCAAGAGGATTCTCCGTTTGCAATTCTCAGTATTTCTGCCTCTAAATCTACAGGAAGTTGTAAGAATGAAGACTGAAGAAGCAGCCATACCTGTCTTCCCACATTCTCCTGGAAAGCAGCCTGAGGAACAGAAGAACAAACAGCAGTGAGTGAGCCTTGCACTTTGCTGAACATCAGGAGACAGACTCACAACAAATGACCCGTAGCTTTATTTCCCGTAAGAGTCCTCATCGGTGGCTGGTCCGAGGCTCTGGGACGGTCTGTCCTGCCTGTGTATCCTGGTGCTCTTTACAACCACAACTTAGCCCCAGCAGGCTGGGTTCAGTGGATAAAGCGTTGGCCTGCGGACTGAAGGGTCCCGGGTTCGATTCCGGTCAGGGGCACATGCCCGGGTTGTGGGCTGGATCACCAGTGGGGGGTGTGCAAGAGGCAGCCGATCAGTGATTCTCTCTCATCATTGATGTTTCTCTCTCTCTCTCTCTCTCTCTCCCTCTCTCTTCCTTTCTGAAATCAATTAAAAATATTTTAAAAACCCACACAATTTAATGTTTCAAGTTATAAAATCAGACACATCCTGAAAAGTGACCTCTGGTGGCTAATGCTGGGCCTGAACCAATGCCTTAGTGAAGGCCCCAGATGTAAAAAATGGGGATAGAGACAAAGCAATTGGTTAAACAAAAGCCACATCCAGGGTTGGAAGGGTCAGAGCCTTCCACTGTGCCCACCACCTCTCGGCGCAGAGGGAAAGAGACCCCAGGAACCACCGCCCGGGAGCAGGGAGACCATCACACACAGAGCACGGATGTGAACACACACAGGCGCCAACACGGCCGGATGCATCCGTATCTGGGGGAGCAGCTTCGTGGAAAGAAATTCTATTCCCAGGAATCAGGTCTCGACCCCATGTTTTCAATTGAGCTTCACACAGAGCTTGTGACTCTCGCTGCTTCAGCTCTGCATCCGCTGGGAACACAGGGTAACGCCCATGTTCGTGCAAGACTTTCCTGGTAATTTGTTGAATTATGACTTTAACTTGAAATCATGGTTTCTATGGTTTTATTCCATCTCTTCTCCAAGGTTCACAAAGATACCAGTGCCCTGACTGCCTCTTGGCCCACACTCCCCTCCTGCGGGTCTCCTGGTCTGACGGCCACACGGGCCGGGACCCCTAGCCCTGACTGCAGAGACGGGAGCCGTGAGCGTGGCTGCCCGTGCCAGCCTCACACAGCAGCACCAGCCGGAGCCCGCACCGCAGGGAAAGGAACGAGAGGGGGAACTTACCGAGGCGGCCCTCCTGCAGTTCACGTTCCGGTCGAACACCGTGGCAATGACCAGCGCGCTGTGGGAAAGGGGCAAACGGCTGCTTAAAAGGAAACCTGCGGAGACTGAGATCCCATGACACTAACTGGGAACCCTGGCCTTTCATTCGCTTGTCCGTGACTCAGGCTCAACACAGCTGCCGCCACATGTGGGCCGAGGGTGGCTGACCCTGATTCGAATGAGAGCACCTGAGCGCAAGCCAAGTCCCCGGGAGCAGGCCGGCGGCACAGGCCTGGGGGCAGCCAGGGAAGCAGGGTTCCCAGAAGGGGAGGGGGGGGGGGGGGGGGAGGCGGGCATGGCCCACGGTGACACACAGAGAAAAGAAGCCTGCAAGAGCGCCGACCCATCCCCTCCCAGAAACAGCCGGACCAAGGGCAGAGGTAGCTGTTAGGTGTCACACAAGCCCTACAGACGAGAGGGCACATCCGCCCGAGCCGCACCAGGCGCCTAAGGCAGAAACCTTTCCAGCTCAGTGGGGCTTCATTTAAATCCCCCTCCTTAGGCCATCGCATGTCATCGTCATGGACTAACCAGGACTCAACTGACCGTAGCAACGATTTAGGGCGGGCTTGCAAAGGGCTGTTTCCAAGCATGACTTGAAAATTTCAGGTGACAGAACTGTTCTGTTGGTACTGTGGTTTGGAACCCAACTTTATAAATCTGTCAAAACCCAAAGAACTGCACGTGACAAGAGGGACCTATCCGAACGTGAGGCCTGGGAGGGCCCTATGGACGGGAAAGGCCAAGGAACGCAGTGCCCAAGACTCGTCCCTGGTGCTGGCGGCACCTCCCCAGGTGTGGTTCGCCACTGTGAAGCTACTGCACATGGAACTGCAGGCGTAGGAAACACCGCAGAGAACAAGGCCGTGTGGAGTGGGGCGAGTGGGACGTGAGGTATCCACGCGAACCCACGGCCTTCGAGGGTCCACTCCTGGATGCAGATTCAAAAGGCGACTCTCCCCTAGAGAAACGCAGACTCTGGGAAGTGGCTGGTTCCCGGGACGGGGCAAAGAAAAAAAGATAAGCCTGGAGCATCGGTCGGGCTAGGAACTAGGAAAATATTCTGAAAAATAAAAGTACAGGTGCTGGTGAGAGGACACAGCCAGCAACCTGAAACAGATCCCAGCGGCCAGGGGTGGAGCAACTGCACAACACAAGGAACAGCAGCACCAAATGAAAATCCCAGGATCCAAGCAGCGCCCGCGCCCACAGGACAAAGCGAGCGCCCCGAGTGGAAAAGGGGGAAGAGACGCGCCATGACCACGGCGGCACCTGGCCCAGCAAGACCACCAATGGGCATGAAAATGGGTGAAGTTTATGGAGAAAGGGCACAGTCATGAGTCTTAAAACATGTGTTACTTATAAAGGAAACAATACAGTAACTCTGCAGACCCACCTCAACAGGGATCAAGGCCAGCATCCCCCACGTAATTCTGAGACGTGCCCCGAATGTGGCTGAGCAGGCACACCACCAAGTACTGGCCGCAGTCTGGCCAACAGAGACACGGGGCTCCGTCCTCGGTTTTGCTGCGTGAGGGCTTACCATCAGGGAAGCTGGCAAAGGGCTAATGGACTAATGTAACAATACCACTTTAAAAACACAGCTTTTGCCTGCCTGGTGTGGCCAAGAGGTCCTGGGTTCAATTCCCAGTCAGGGCACGTGCCTGGGTTACAGGCTTGATCCCCAATGGGGGCTGTGCAGGAGGCAGCCAATCGAGGCTTCTCTCTCATCGATGCTTCTATCTCCCTCTCTAAAAATCAAAAAAAACATATTTTAAAAAAAAAACAACCACACAGCTTTTAACCACTATAGACTCTTAAGTTAATTCAACCAATCAACTGTGTATATACCCATGAATGTAACTGGTTTTTAATACTGTTTTGGTTTGTACTAAGTTTAGAAAACTACTCTAATTTTACTTTGAGGGCAAAACTGGCTTACCTAGAAATACTGGTAATTTCAAATAAGAACAGGTGTGATCATCTTGGTTAAGTGAGTATGACCGCTGCTTGCTCCCTTGTCCACTGGGCGCCTCTCCAGGTCCCCTCAGCCAGGGGGCCACGTGTGAGTCACACACTTTTGCCTCACGTTTCAGAGGGGACGTGGAGAGCGACCCCGGGAGCCGGCGCACACGTGTCTGCAGGGCTGGGCTGCCAGGGCTGGAACGCCTCTCAGGCGTCTTCGCCAGTTTGCTTTCGCTGCAGGGGTTCAGGCGATACTTCACCAGGATTTCCCAACAAGAGAAATGGTCTGTGTCAAACAGAAAGGGACTTTCTTTCTTGTCCGAGTCGGGGGAAGCTGCACGCCTCGACCTGCCTGCGTCCCAGGCACCTGGTTTTGATGAGCAGGTACAGCAAGGCGCATATCTCACCCCAAAGTCTATCTTTGTTAGTTTATGTAATGTTTTATAGAAATAAAAAGCAAAATACACTGTTGTTATCTTAAGTAACAGTAACCCATTAATTTCAAAGTTTAAAAAAAAATTAAATATCAAGCCAGCAATTATCCATCCACGTTGTTTGAAAGTTGCAAATCAAGTTAAAATGCCAGACCTGCCTATGGCCAAGTCAGTCTAAAAAATGTAAAGCTCCCAGCACCAGACTTTCCAGGCACTGCTGTAGTCACAGCAGAGCCACAGTGAAGGCCAAGGGCGCTGACCAGGTGAGGGGCACTCTGACCTGTAATCAGCACTGAACTTTTCTTGAAAAACAAAAGGGTTATCTTCCTTCAGGAAGCGGGCCAGGGCCCTGGAGAAGGTCGCAGTGAGAACAAGACATAGCTCTGAGCCACGCATGCCATTTCCTGATGTTTCAGGACAAGCTTGCCCTCGAGGAAGAGATCTGGGAGCCAATCTCCAGGCGCTGCTGCCCGGCTGCTCCTGGGAGCAGAGCTCTGCCCAGGCCGGGGAGGGGCCTGCAGGCTGATGTCAACGGCTCCGTTTACAACAGAGTTTCAGGTGAGGAAATCGCTGGAAGGTGACAACCTGCCTGCTGGCAGGCAGCAGCTCATCTTTCTTTTTCTTCTTGCCAATTAGCTTCTGGATTGCTGGTGAGGAGGCATTTTCTAGATAAAGCACAACCATTCTGTACCACTTTAACTTTACGGGTTTCATTGTTCCTAAATTACTAATATAGTAGAGGCTTTCTTCAGGAAACCCTATTTACTTTTCCACCAAAAAAAAAAAAATTGTTCATCTCTTCACCTGTCTGTGTATAAGTTTAGGAAATACAGATTTTCAGCAGCAGCCCAAACTAATTCAAAACAATTAAATTTGCTTGAAAACTTTCTTTGTGACATTATTAAACAGCAAGCTCCTTAGAAAGTGGGCAGCTGAGCCCCGCCCTTGCCCCGCCCTTCCAGGGGTGTGAGGAGGTGGCCAGGCCTCTGACCTCTTACCGCATGGGCGCCTTTCAGACTAGTCAGTCTGACCTCTGACCTCTCACCACGTCCAGTCCTGCTGCCTCGTTGGGACTGCTGTCCCCTGATTCTTTTTATCAGACATCCCCACTTCACTTACAGAATTACATTTTGATCTCTACTGTCAACTTTTGTAGGAAGAGTTTGTGAAAGTATAAAGATATCGTTTTATCAGTGCCAGGACTAATGGGCTTAGAAGCTGACAATTAAAATGTGGCCACTTATTACACAGCAAAGGAGGCAGATCTCGAAAGACACACCCCAACCGATACTCCTGGGCAGGCAGGGAGGTGCGGGGCAGCAGCATCCTCGGGGCTCACCTGGCACGGTGACTCACCCCAGCCCTCCCTCCGCACCCGCCCCACGCCTGCATCCAGATGGGCCAGGAAGAGCTAGAGCACAGGCTCCCTCAGAACCTGCCCAACTGGCCCGAAAGCCCGATGGGCGCGGCTCCCAGGGGCACGTTCGCTGATCTGACCCTGGGACGGCACAGGCACGGGGACGGGGCCTGTCAGGCAGAAACTCCATGCGCCTCTGGCGCCTGTGGGAACTGGGAGAAATGAGAAAGGCTGAGCAGGAGTCGGGGCGTCCCTGCCAGCAGGTGGCTCCCCGTGTGGCGCTGTGCACACTCATTACTGGCGCCTGGGGCGAGCCCAGAGAGTCGAGGAAAGTAACCTCCCCGGAGATCAGAGTGCCCAAGTGCAACCAGAGGAGTTTCTGCAGAGGACGCTGGCCACCAGCTCAGCAAATGCTCTCTGGTCTCATGTGGAGTGAGGTGCTTAAGTGAGTCCCAGCTCAGAACGGTGAGTGTTCTGAACACCCACATCCACACCCTCCCATCTCAGTCCAGACACAGCGGGGTGGAGGGGGGGACATGGGGAGATCCTATGGGGTTCCTTTGGAGGACCCTCAGGACCCCCCGAGGACAGGCCTGGCTCCACCCTCTTAGCTACAGCAGACCTGCAAAGTCGCTTTCACTCTGACACGAGCAGCACGCTGACCGCCCACCTGCCCACACGGACCAGTCCGGGGCTCTTCAGTCCATTGCCACCATGTGCCATGCCCAGGAAGCGAAGCACCTGGCAGCTCAGTGGGCCCCAAATCTGTCTTTCCTTTTCTGGATAACAGAGGGTGGCCCTGGAGTACACTGTGCCCGCGCCTCAGCCTCCATGACACTCAGGTCCCCTGCGGTGACACATGCTCCACTTCAGACCCTGTGGCTCGGCTGTGGCCCCCTCAGGCTGCTGTGCAGGCCTCGCCCAGGCATGGGTCCAAGGTCCATGGGGCATGGATCCGCCCACGCTGAATCCAGAGAACTGAGCTAGCAACACTGGCTCTCACGCCCATGTCATGCTCAGGCCAGGCTTAGCACAGCAGCTCTTCAAACTGATTCTCACTGCACAGAGTCGCTGCTCAGAGGAGTGTGGGGACTAGTTTGTCTCAGAAAGCAGAAACCACTGGCTTGTGGCTAAAAGAGCCTCTGATCCAAAAGCCAGGGACCGAGCGAGAGGACCTGCCTGTGCCACAGGCCCCGTGGGGACGGGAGGGCGCGACATTCGCCAGTGTCACTGCTCTGCGTCATGACCGACACCCGTCCCTGCAGTGCGGTGGGTAAGCAGCTTTCACCCCAAGTAGAGAAGCGGGTACCTGACGGCCGCCCGCCCCGTGCCCAGCCTCCCCCCGGTCCCCGCAGAGCGCAGCCTCACCGCATTCCACTTTCCTCGGCCAACCCTCAGCCTTCAGCCCTGATCAGCCAGAGGGTCTCAGGAGAACGATTCCTGCAAGCTGACCACTCGTACAAATGTCCAACTGAAAAGAAGTGCTGGGACTGTTCGCACTTTGAAATGGGAATGACCTCGGGAGCCAGGTCCCTTCGGTGGTGTGTCCGTGTCTCACTCAGCACCTGCCAGCTGCCCCCTCTGGGCAGGTGTTCTCGGTGCAGTGGGCACGACCACAGTGCCTACCTGCCCACAGCACTGGACACCCAGGGCACCGTGCCAACCTGGAGGGGCCTGGCCGTCCTGCCGGCTGGAGGAAGCCCTCACTTGTGTGGCTTTCATTTCCTAGTTTCTGAAGTCACTTCCAAAAAGTGGGCAGCAGGACCCGGAGCAGCAGAAAGTGCCTTCCATGCAGCTGGTTCACAACAGCACAGTCCTGCTCAGAGCAGTCGGATCACAGAGCTGCTGGCCGACGGGCAGCCTCCACCCTCCAGGACGAGTGAGGGACGAGGGGCAGGCAGCCTGGCCTCTGCCACGCTGGGCCTCCCTGGCCGCAGGCCAGTGGTCACCAGGACCAGGGCTTCCTAAGACCACTGTGCTATCGCTCTGCCCTTCCCTCAAGGGAGGACGAGCGGAGGAATCGGACATCTTTACAACTTCCTGGAAGTACCTTCAGCTTTATCAGAATCCCCAGGCTGTTCTGCAGGCTGTGCTTTGATAGGAGCCAAGATCAAGAGATTCAGGCCAGAGGCACTTCCTGGGCGGTAAACAGGCCTGTGGTCCCTCCCCTGATCCCAGAAAAGGTGAGAGCAGGAGGAGGCTCTGCGCCGTGCGAGGGGCTGAGGGGCCGCAGACCTGGGCTCTTCCGCAGCTCGCAGCTCGCAGCCGACCAGGTGCCACCGCCCTTCACCAGAGCTCCTGGCTGGAGGGGCGAGGAGCAGGGCTCCCAGGGCAGTCAGGCCCCCGGATCTCACACTCCCTCTGGGCCTCATGCACAGATCTTGGGGGGGGGGGGGGGATCTCCTAAGAACTGTGGGAGGAGCATTCTGAAACCGTTTCCTCGTCCAAGTCATCAGCTGAGTGTCACCATGACTAACGCTGAGGCTGCCACCATGCTGGGCACCCTCCTCTGGCCACTTCATACACAACAACAACAAAGGCCGGACATACTCAAGCCCAAAAATACAGTAACAAAGCAGAGTACAAAAATTAACTAAAAATCTCACTATACTGGGGACACATCTGTTTTGCATTTTCCCCCCAAACAAAAATATAGCAGATCTGAAACGTGGGACGTGACAGCAGGGGCACGCAGACGCCTTGGGGGCTCTGCTGGGGACACACACCAAGAACCCAGGGCCACGCTGCCACAGCATCTGATGGGGCCACCAGCCTGCTAGTTTCAGTTCTCCAAGAAACCAGAGGAAATACATTTCCCTGCCTCCCAAAGCCAGGCTGCTTTCGTTCGGAAGGTGTCGATGATGAAGATGCTAGTCAGCACTGTGACCAGTGAACATGCAAGTGCTAGTCCACGAGAAGTCGAGAAGTCGGAGACCAGGCAGGCAAGCCCTGCCCTCCCAGCAGGGCTGCCAGCTGAAGGCTGCTCTCCCGGTCCCCGGTTCCCGGTTCCCCAGGAACGCCTTCCGAGGTGAAGGCTGACCGCTGACATTCTGGCGGCAGAACACGCAAAGGCTCAGACGCCCAACCCACTGCTCAGCCTCCCGCCCGTCTCCTCCCCACTCTCCCAGACGCCCAGGCCCTCCGTGTGGGGACCTGCCGACCACAGGCCAGCCAGTCTCTAGAACATCCCTCCCCAAAACAGCCTGCGCTGTTTACCCACGAAAAAGGGTCCTGAGCTGCTGCTTTGTGACAGGTCATCCGTGAAGACTCATCAGCTCAGGAGCACCTGTGGGAGCTGCGCCACGCTGCCCGCTCGAGCGCCAGGGAGGGCGCGACCGAGGGCGAGAGCAGCGACAGCTCTGACCGCCACGACGCTTCACAGGCTGTACCTTGAAATCCTGGCCACGAAGGGCTTCAGCTCCTGAGGCTCGTAGGCTCGTGCGAAGGCCCAGCACACGTAGCAGGCTGCATCCCTGACGTTGTCACCCACGCTGCAGGCACCCCGCTTCTCCTCGTAGGTCAGCGCCTTCAGGATCACAGGAACCACTGGGCAGAGAAGACAGGCTGAATGGGACCAGGGAGGCAGCACACGTGGTTTTAAAGAAATGGCGTCTATTGTGATCACACGACTGTCGGCCCCTCGGCACCAAACAGAGGCAGGCAGAACCAATATACGCACGCAGTCCACCCCAAGGTCATTCTGTGAAAGTGGTGGCCTCGTCAGAAAATAAACATGCAGAAGGAAAACAGAAGTCCACCAGCTCAAGTCAGGTGAGCAAGTTTTTGAAAGTTGCCTAAAGCCCTGGCTCAGTGGATAGAGCATTCGATGGTGGACTGGAAGGTCCCGGGTTCGATTCCGGTCAAGGGCACATGCTCGGGTTGTGGGCTCCATCCCAGTGGGGGGCGTGCAGGAGGCGGCCGGGGCCTGGGAGACTCAAAGGGAGAACTGCCGAGGGGGAGGGAAGGGGAAGACGGGCCGGCAATGCACTGGGGACCCCAGCCTTGGAGTCGTCACGGAAACCATAAAAGACACAAGGTTTATAATTCTGGCCCGAAGCAGTTACCTAATGAGCAACCCGGGGGGTGAGGAGAACCCCATACACAGGCATGTTAATTCTGCTCAGAGGGAGTCGATCACGGGGGAGTCTCAGAGTCCAGAACTAAAATAATTAGGTAAATCCCCTCACTGTGACTTCCATGCTTCCAGGTTAACTTTACGGACAATCTACATACTTTTGTCTGAAATACCTGATGTTTACGATAATTTGAAATACATAACAGATTATCCTGGTTCTATTATAAAATCTAAATGAGTAATTTAACAGTGATTTTTCACATAAAGATATGAATTTTAAGATGTGTGGTGAGGGTAATTAAATGTTTAATAGGGCTAAAATTTTTCAAGTATCTGGAAAGGTTTTGCCTATTAGACACATATAAATTACTTAAAAATAAAATGTCACATTCATATACTAGGTTTTAAAAGTATAAAGAAATGTAATTAACTTTATAAATGAACCAAACAATTTTAAAGCCTTGTAAAATAATTATAATTTTTAAATGTAATAGAAAAAGCTTACGTGAACATTGTAATTTTTTTATTTTTTTTATTTTTTTTTAGAACATTGTAATTTAAAAATCAAAGACAATGTTACATTTTTTAAAAGTTACACTACATGGAATTTTCTGAAAGACCACAGGAAAGTCCCAATTTACTGACAGAAAACAGACAAGGACGCTGCCACAAACGGCACAGAGCAGCTGGCACCGGGGGTAGAAGAGTGAGAAGAGGAGATGTGGGTCCCAGGAGATGGAGATCGTGTCTGGGGCCAACCAGCTTCTGGTCAGCATCTGGCCCCGTGGCGCCGAAGGACAGACCAGGGAGGGAGGACACGCCCCACGCCCCCTCCGGATGTGAGCCACGGAGGGTGTCCTACCAGTGCACACGGCACAGCGCCCGTGTTCCGCAGCATCACACCCCCGGCCACAGTCGCCAGCAGGATGAGGGGCGGCAGGCTTCCCACCCGGGGGCCACCACAGAAGCCCGCCATGCAGCTCTCACACGTGACCTGTCGTGAGAGGGTGATGGTCCCAGCACAGGAGGCGAGCGAGACCGAGCACTGAACAAGAAAACAAAGGTGCAGCTCAACAGCCAGTGGTGAGGTCAATGGGATCCTAAGGCAGCGCGCCATCGCCAGCCCCCAAGATGCCGGGTGCGCACGTCAGCACACGCGTCCTCCAAAGCACCCTCGGCCGGCGCCCCCAGCCTCTCGTTGTAGCAAGGCTCACACTGTGACTCCAGGCAGCCTGAGAAAGGCACCCCCAGTGTGAACTTAAGAAAACTAAAGTATCAACTATTCGTACGTGTACCTATTATCACAGAAATTATCTTCCAGAAAAATGTATCTAAAAACAGTCGTAGGTAAAAAAAAAAAAAAAAAATCAATGGAGACAAGGCAGGACTATGAATATTATACACAAGTAACTCTCCTGCCTTTCTATATCCAAAGATATTTGCTTCTATTTAAACAGCAACAAAAAGTGCCCTAACCGGTTTGGCTCAGTGGATAGAGCGTCAGCCTTCGGACACAAGGGTCCGGGGTTCGATTCCGGTCAAGGGCATGTACCTTGGTTGCGGGCACATCCCCAGTAGGGGGTGTGCAGGAGGCAGCTGATCGATGTTTCTCTCTCATGGATGTTTCTGACTCTCTATCCCTCTCCTTCCTCTCTGTAAAAAATCAATAAGTAGCAACAAAAAAAGTGGATTTGATTCTGTATAGTTTACTTTATACACATGTGGCAATTATTTTTAATAAGATTGTAAAATGTTCGCATAAATTTACTTTAAATTGCATTTAAAAAATGGTCTCCAAAATAAAAAGCTCAAAGACATCACATCCTCAATTACACCCACCTCAGCAGAGGGAGGAACGTGGGGCACGTGCTGCTCACAGGGTCAGCAGCGCCTCAGGCACCTGCAGCCAGAGGTCTGACGGGGGACAGGAGGCTGCAGGGCCTCCAGCCTTGGACGCCAAGGTCACCCAGCCTGGAGCGGGCCTTGCTGCACCTGCGTGTACTCAGGACCCCAAACATGGGCCCACGCTCTTACCAGGTTCGCATTTCCTCTACCCAACAACAGGACACCCCACTTGAGAAGTGCTAAAGGCCCCTCAAATTCCACAACATCTGAAACCGAGGCTGTCGCCCCTCAACTCCCGCCTCAGCCAGAGGCCTCGCACAGCTCAGGGTGCGCTCAACATGCCAAGGCCGCCCTCCTTGCTTCCCAGGTCCAGCCACGCCTGCCCTGCCCACGGCAGCCGCTGAGGGCCCATCGCCCCTCCCCCAGCGTCTCCCCCGGCCCTGCCACTGCGGGACCAACAGGGCTCTCAGCCTGGGTCTGCCCACGCTCCTTCCCAGCAGAGCAGGCTGCACAGCCAGCTCCTGCATCTCCCTCGGGAGTCCTCCCAGGACCCACACCAATTCCACGCTGGCCTCACATCTCTCTCGGCCATGACCAGGTGCGTGCTGCCTGCTACCCACACAGCACCCCAAGCCAGGCCCCCTCGCTGAGAGGAGCCGCCCAAGCTGACGAAGGCCTGCCTCCCCAGGCAGCACACAGAAGCTGCGCTCTCCTCGCTGAAGGAACACCTATCGCTCCCTGGGACTGGCCATGTCCACCTTCTGAACATGAAGCTTACAATCCAGACTCCTGAAGACGAGTAAATGCCAAAGCGGGCAAGAGGCCACAGCCGCTGTGGATAAGTAGTTACATCTGGCTGGTGATTTTTAAACAACTGTCTCTATTTAAACTGGACCACATCTGTAATGCTTCAGCATGGTCTTCGGTAGTTTTACTTGGAATGACTCCTAGATTTCTAGTGTTGCTCATACTTACTTTCTGTGCTAATAGGATAGCCCTTCCATGGCCCGACGAGTGTCAAAACTAACAGGCTGTGGCACCTTTATGAGAAGAGCATAACATAAACGTGGTGTCGCTGCCACACCAGATTCCCTAAACCGTCACCTGAACACAGCCGCAGACAGCTCTGGGTAAGACCGGGCAGCGATTGCATAGCCGGAGGGAATTCTGGGTGCTGACTGCTGAGTCCCAATTTATCGGTCCGCCAGACAAAATCAATTTCAAAACAGACAACTATGAATGACAGCAGTCAGTACCTCGACATCCACTTCGTGCAGACATCCCACCCAACGACACACTTAGGGACGCTCGGGGCCACCGGGCCGAAGGCCAGGTCCGTGTGGACAGAGCCCCACCCTCACCTGCTCACCACCGAGGTCCCTGAGCGGCTGGGGGAGCCACTGCCATCACACCCCCAGAGTCCGACCCTATTTGGGAAGCCCAAGTGTCTGATCCCAAGTCAAAGTGAGATCGTTTCCTAAGTGGCGTTTTGTTGGCTGAGAAGGTCCGTCAGCAACGAGGGCAGGACACAGATCGCGGACTTGTGTTCCACCAATGGACCACTGCCTCGATGCAGAGGCCTTCGTAAGGTTTGATTGGCATTTATTTTGGGGAAAACTGACAGCCTAGTAAGTCCAACCATAGGTCCATCTGGCCCACTTCTCGGTCTCAAGTTGTGGGAAAAGATCAGTGGTGAGAGGGCTAGGGACTGTACACCTGACATGAGCCAGACCAGTGGGGAAGGGGGCTGTGCTTTCTGTGTAGCCAGGGAACCCCAACTTTGTCCCTGGCACCCAAACATGCCCCTGGATTGTGTCCTCGGGCAGCTGCCCAGCCCACTGACAATGTGAAGTTGCTGGACTTGTCTGTGTCCTCCCGCAGAACGGAGTCAGGGAAATAAAGACCCCAGCCCGCCTGGCCACAGGAGCCTCACTGCCAGCACCACCCACACACCTGGCAGAGCCCCGCCTGCCTTCATTCCATCCTCAGCACAGCCGTCCTCATCTATCCCAGTGGTCGGCAAACCGCAGCTCGCGAGCCACATGCGGCTCTTTGGCCCCTTGAATGTGACTCTTCCACAAAATACCACATGCAGGCGCGCACGTACAGTGCGATTGAAACTTCGTGGCCCATGCGCAGAAGTCGGTTTTCAGCCTGGGCGAGTCTATTTTGAAGAAGTAGCGTTAGAAGTGGGGGGTGTCGGTCGGTCGGGCGACGGGAGACGCGGCGCGGGGGAGGTACACTGTTTTGAGGTACGTTCACTGAGGTCGACCCTTTCCAACTCTCCCACTCACACTCGTCTATCTGAAACAAGTCTACAAGGCGAGTGTGGACGGGAGAGTTGGAAGGGGTCGACCTCAGCAAACGTACCTCCATCAGATTGAGGACGTTTTCAGCAAAGGCCAGCTTAGGAGGACCCTAATGAAGTTAATAACAACGTACCTACCTAGATAGTTTAAGTTTAAAAGATTTGGCTCTCAAAAGAAATTTCAATCGTTGTCCTGTTGACATTTGGCTCTGCTGACTAATGGGTTTGCCGTCCACGGGTCTATCCTGGCACCGTCCTACTCAGGAACCTCTGATGGCCCCTCCGTAGCACCTGCAACATCGGGGGCTGACACTCACGTGCAGAGAAGAAGTGGCTACCAGCACTCCAGAGGCTGTGCGGCTGGACGGGGTCTGACAGGGAACCTGAGCCATCCCCGAGTGGCAGTGGGAACCCTATCCTCGTGCGTCACTAGAAAGGAATTGGATGTGCAGAAAGCAAAACAGCTGAGAAGGAGAGAAAGCAAGACGAGAGGTTTCTTAGACAAGAACATTTAAAATGAGCCTATCAGCTCCAATTAATCCCAAGAGGACAGGAGAGCTGTGACTGGGCAGGGGGTGGGAGGGTGCAAGGTTGGGTTGGGCCTGCTTCTGCCACCCCCACCCCAGGGCTCGTGGCTGCCAGCTGACCATCAGCCCTTCTCCAGACTCTTCTGTGTGAAAGAGAACCCTGGGCTTCCAGCTCGGGCATCGAGGACCCAGAGGACAAGGGACAGACTTCTCGGTGGCCATGCTTTGGAGGAGAGGAGGCAATATATGGAGAAGAAAGTCTTTGCCCTACACTTTCACAAAAAGTCATTATCAGAAAAAAAAAATTCAAAGACAACTCTTTCCAGATTCAACAGGTTTAAAATAAGGAAACTCCTCAATAGCTTTGAACAAAAACCTTTCTCACGGTTCCAATTACACACTGCCAATGCATGGCCAATACACAAGATTCCCCGGAGGGCTTCCTTTTGGCAACCGGAGTCTAGCAACATAATCTACACACCCTCCTCTCTAGACAGCATGTCATTTGTCTACCAAGCGCCTAAGGGCACAGCAGCCTCCAGGTGAGAGAGCCGACTTAACCCTCAGCGTGCAGGCTGACAGTGTGCGCACCCGGGACAGAAGGGGGCCAGGAGGAGCCCAGGCGTTCTTCGTAGGTGCGTAAATCGCCTGTCCACAACAAAGTCATCACATAGCCAGCACAGAGTTCCGTCTCGATAAATCGTAAATTATACTAATTTAAAAACAAACTTGTCAATTAAGGCACTCACTGAACTGGGTGTGTCTCTTGGACTGCACTGGGTGATTTTCCCAGGATGCACTGAGCCGCATCTACTGGGATACATTAGAATGACACCTCCCAGGGTGCACTGGGCCAGCATCTCCTGGGATGCCCCAGGATACACTAGGATATTTCCCAGGATGCACTAGGAAGACATCTCCCAAGATGCATGGAGCCCATGTCCCCCTGGAAACCTCTGAGCCACTTCAGCACTCAGACCCCGAGCCTGCCTGCCCAGATGGAACCTAGCAAAGCCCCAGGTTTTGGGAAGTGGGTGTGGCCATCACCATAGACCTTCTGTTTCGGCCACCAGTACAAATAGCCATCATACCTTCCTCAAAAATGCAGCCCAACTTGCTCAGAAAAAAAGCCAGTGTTGCAACTGCTAGGAGACAAGAGGGAATGATGGACAGACTTTCTGATTCCATTGACATTTGGTTTTCAGTTCCTACAGGACACTTCCGAGAAATTGTCCCAGAGGCCCTCTGCATGCAGGGGTGCAGACTGATCCGCCCTTGGAGGGTACGGGACCCCAGCCCACCGACCTGCGCTGCCCTGGCCAGGCCCGTGTCCATCATCCTGTGCTACTGGGCGGGCCCTGACCAGAGCCTCACCTGTCTGCACAGGTAGGTCACATGGCCCGGCTGCAGCTGAGAGCCAAGGCTCATTGGTCAAGGGGCCAGGATGGGAGCGCTCTCACAGGTGCCCTGAAGATCACGTGAGTTCCCACCACATGCGGCACACGATGCAGGCTCAGTGGGCACCGCTGTGATTGCAATGCCCGGCACAGCAGGCACAGCAGCCACTGGCCCTCACGGGAGAGGGGGGATCACAGGAGAGGAGAAGCCACTGCTTCAGGACAGGCGCCACCGTCCCACCTGCAGGACCTTCTGAAATGACGGACAAGAAGCACCGTTCCTCTGTGTGACCGTGGCCTAGGCCCTCGGCCCTTGGTGTCGAGGGCCGTTCCCGCCACGCCCCAGAGCCAGGGCCGCAACTGAGCCTGAACCATGTCGGGTGGGGGAGGGGTGCAGGAGCGCAAGGACAAGCAGTCAGGAAGCTGATAAAACTTAAGGCTGAGCATCTCCACTGAGCTCAGGTCTCTGCGTTTACAGAATTACTAGGAGTGCAGGAAGTGCGTCTGTATAAGCGGTGTTGGCTGGACGCCACATCTGATTGGTGACCAGCAAGGACAACGTCGCTGGTTCGGAGGTCAACGTATCACACAGGTTTTATATTCTGCGCACAAACTGTATTTCATAGTGGAAGTCGGACCCCTTCACAGAACCTAGGAGGGTGCAGGACAGCCCTCACCCTCTACCACTCGGTCAAAGAAGAGGCCACAGTGACGAGGCCCCACGGGGAAGAGGAGCGACATCTCACTTTTGAAACTGCTCCTAAGGACCGATTCATTAGGAATGTCCTGGATTGAGCTGCGAGAGCCATGCACGACGAAGGCGTTTCTGGGTTTAATCCTGCAGATCTTACAGTTCCTCTACAAACTGTTACTGCGTGTGACTCAGAACCTTGGTCAGGCCCAGAAGCTGCCAGCAACTCCACAACCTGGTGTCCCCCACCTCACCCACCTCCAGCATCAGAAAGCTCCACCTACTCTACCAGATCCTCGCTGATCCTGTTGGAGGAAACAGGACCCCAAAGAGCTGCGTTCAGAGGGCCATGTGCTGGTTCCCAGGGCGCATCAGGGATGGTGGCCGCACATCGCCTGCTGCCCTGGAAGTGAGATTCTGTCCACTTAGAAACAACCCTCAGGTGGAAAATGCAATCTTCAACCAACATGCTCCCTTTTCCGTTTTCTCAATCCTGAAACCTGACTTTCAGACACTTTCTCTAAGGTCAGGACATTCCACTCCTTGTAAGTCTCCTGTCCGGAGGAAGTGGCAGCTGCGCCTGCGACCAGGCTCCCAGCAGGAAGGAGCGGGCGGCCCGTCACTTCATCCGGCTGGGGCACAGCACCCACAGGGGCTGAGCACACGCTTTGCTGAGTCAGGGCTGTGCCTGAGCAGCTGTCACCCCATCAGCAGCAGGTGACAAGCAGCACCACAGCGCCTGGAGCAATGCCACCAAACAGCCCCGCTCTCCCCGCATGGGCCATGGCTCATTAAATTCAAAGGAAACGCCACTGGTACCCACTCGGGGGAAGCTGTCACATGGAAATTCCAGGCACGATCCTTCCATGAGAGTTGACCCGTCCCCAGGTGTCACCGACACCTCGTCCAGGTGCCCAGGTTCGAGGACACACCCACTGCGTATCTCAGAGCCCAGGGACTCGGGACTCAAGAGTCCTCACAAAACAACAAAACAACAAAGGGATGTAGGAGGCGACCTCGAAGGAGAGAGCTGGTGCCCACAGAGGCCCCACAGCAGTGGACAGTCCCCTCAAAGCCAGCGGCACCTCCTGGTTCACTGTTGTCATGCTGGGGTGCTGGCTTCCCAGCAAGGCCCCCGGCCTGAACCCATGTCTGTTAGTTTCGAGTAAAGGTTCTTTGCAAGTTAAATGCTCTTGTGATTCCCTCCAGGGCCCTCCTTTCAGTGAGAGGAAACAATGTGCTCTCACTCGGCTCGCTTTCTCTCTCTCCTACCCCAGCTGGCAGGCCACACAGGGACCAGTGCCGTCCACTCTGTCCCTTGCTAGAGGCCAGTGGAGGGGAAGGAACTGAGTGTGGTGAGGGGCCCTCCGCCCTGCTCTGCTCAGCAACAGGCCGCTGGTGTATGAACCGCCCACAGCTGATGACAGAGCGGCCCAAGTACAACTTGAAAGAAGCGAAAATAAGCCATCAGGAGAATTAAAGGCTTAACCAGGAAGTCAGGGACCAGTTCTGCCACTGACTCATGGCCTTGGATTCCCAGCCACAGCGCCCAGGCCTCCACTGGCCCCAAGAGCGTCCCCACACACAGTTTCAGAGCTGGCGGGCCTGGAGGATCGTGCCATTCAAGACCCCCCTCACTGACCTACAGAATGCACAAAGCCCAAGAGGACTGACTGCCCAAGGCCAGAGGGTCAGTAGGGCGGAGCACGAATGTGCAGGTGACAGGCCATGAGCGTTTGGTAATGACAAGCCTGCCACTGCGTTTAACCAAGTTACCACCACCCACTTCTGAATCTCTCCTGGTCCCTGGAAAGATGGGCCGTAGACAGCCAGGGCAGGTGAGTGTGGGCAGCATCTTCTGATCAGAGCCTGTCTGTCACGGCCACACTGCCTGCAGCCAAGCCCCAGCCGCTGCCTGACCTCCGCCCACCCCATGACCTCGCCCTCAGGCTTGGCCACGCCTGGCAGGGGTCCCACTGGGAGGGGGCAGAGCTTGGCCTCCTCCTCCCTCCGTCCAGAAAACAGCAAGCCACCCCTTTGAACTCCCCCTTTCACACCTAGGGCCTTAGAAGCGCTTGTCCCCCTCCAGCCCCACTCCAGTCCCTGAATCAGCTCTGAATGAGGTCTTGAACCCACTTCAGGGCCTACACTGAGCTCTTCACGGCACCCAAACTAGAGCGGTTTCCTCGCCCTGAAAGAAGTCTCGCTGCTGCACAAGAAATCAAAGCCTCTGTTTTCTCACGTGGTGTGATGTTGGGCCCACTGCTCAGGACCCTACCACAGGCTCGCTTCCCACAGAGCTGGTGACCTGGCGCTCAGCCTCTGCCACCCCCGGCTCTCAGAGGACACGCGTGGGGCTTCCCGCGGCTCCCCCGGAGGCTGAGGGAGTAGCCTCCACACAAACACGTCCATGCTGGGCAGCCTTTCTCCAGAGAGGACAGAAGCATGAAAACAGGTACAAAGAAGCCATGGCCACCTCACCACGGGCACAGGAAAAACATCCACAGGGCACACCCAGCCAGCCAGGCAGTCCTGGGGCCATGTCACCGGGAGAAACGCTCATGCACTCTCACGGCAAACCTGAAATTCAGGTACACGCTCCTTAGCCCTACCTAGAAGGCCCGTCCGCCACACCGGCCTCCTGCCCTCCATGCCACAGTGGGCATGCTGCTCGCAAAACAGACAGCAACAAAGCCGGGAAAGTGTGGAATTACACGTAGTAGGTTTCTTCCAGGAAGCAAAATTTCTCATTAAAAGTTTCATAAAAAGATTTTCTATTGAAATAGCATAAATGTTATCAAAGTGTCTAAAACAACAGAATAAATTATGTGGACAGACATGACTTCCTGAGCACACTGTGTATAACTAACACACACACAACTATGTCACTGTGTCCGTTACTGTCACAATCTTAGCTTTGACCCAAACTATGAATTTCACCTCTTAAAGTGACAGATAAAACCATATGACACAGGCCTCACATGGCTCCCACACATGCATGGACAGTACAAATTCTAAACACTGATTACTTAGACATGCTTTCTGCTTTTTCATTCAACTATGAATTCTTTCATAAAGAATCTCAATTTAATTAAAGAGTACTAAATACCGAAAAGTAAAAGAACTTGATAGCCTTTGAAAACCCATCTAACGTATGTGTGTATACCCACATACTCCTGCCCCACACATTAAAATGAAGAATTTTAAAAAAATTACTAGAAATGGCAATGCAAAGATGTTATCAAGAGAACAAAAAATCAACCCACACAATGGGAGAAATTATTTGCAAATCATTTATCTGATAAAGATCTAGAATCCAGAATATACAAATCAACAACAAAAGACACACAACCTAATTTTAAAATGGGCAAAGGACTTGAACAGACATTTCTCCAAAGACACGTACACATGGCCAACAAGCCCGTGGAAACATGCTCAACATTATTAATCGCTCGGGAAATGCAAATCAAAGCCATATGAGATCCCCTCAGGTTTAGGTGCAATCAAGAAAATGAAAATAACAGGTGCCGCTGAGGACATGGAGACTGGAGCCCGGCACTGCACACTGCTGGTGGGTGTGGGGTGTGGGGTTGGGGTAGGCGTGTGAGGTGGTGCGGCTGCTGGGAAAGCATGGTGGCTCTTCCACACATAGACAGTCCCCGTGAGATGGAGCATTCCACGCGGGACACAGGCCCAGAGAGACGAAAACAAGCGTGCCAACAAAACGCTGCTGCATATTCAGAGCAGCTCTACTCAGTGGCCAAATGTGGAAACAACCCAAGTGCCCATCACCTGTGAACAGGGGAAAGTGGCCTCTCCATACAGTGGACAGTGCTGTTCAGTCATAAAGGAATGAAGTTCTGACACAGAAAGGCCACGTCACATGACCCCCTGACAGGAAAGGTCCCGGAGAAGTAACCCATAAACACAGGGTGCAGGCGGCTGTCGGGCTGGGAGGGGCAATGGGCTGACCGGGTTCTTCTTCGGTGATGACAACGTCTTGGAACTAGACGAAGTGATAGGTGTGCTACACTGTGAATGTACTAAATGCTACTGAGCTGTTCACTGTAAAATGGTTAGCGTTCGTTTTATGATGTGAATTTGACCTCAATTAAAACAACCAAATAAGAAATGACTTTTAAGAGCAAACGCCTTTGCCTCCCCCTGATAATTCCATCCTGAAGCCATCAGTCTGGCAGGGAAGGGCAGCAGCACAGCAGGGACAGTGTCGGACACGCAGGGGGATGGGCACCGGCAGGGGGCTGCCTAGCCTGGGAGCCCAGAACCTGAGGGCAGCCCCTTGATCTGTGAGAAACAAACGTGGCTGATCAAACCCCACCCCTGGCTGTCTTCTGTTGGTTCCTTTGTTGTTATGGTTTTCACTGATGTTATCTGCAACCTGGGGGCGGGGGTCTCATTTGTTAGTTGTCCTTGTTCCACTGAACTAAGTGGTTTCTGCACCGATGGCGACCGAGCCCAGCGCCCAGCGATCGCTGGTGAAGGGCACCTTTCCACAGACACCCAGTGGAGAGAGGACAGAGCCACAGGACACCGACAGGGACACCTCACCATGAGGGGGACAGGAGGCGAGGGCAGGGAAACTGGGAACCCTCAAAACTTGGCCCTGGTGCCAACCCTGAATCACTTTCCCAGCTGAAGACAAAGCTCGGTTTCAAGTTTCACTTGAGAAGCAAAAGCCGCAGCCCAATCGCACAGGAAGGGCAGAGGGGGGTAGGGTCCCCGCAAGAACCTCTCCCCTGCTCTGCTGTGTCCCCAAGGCCCAGTCCCCCAGGGCAAGAGGAATCCACTTCCCTGCCCCTTGCCCCACAGGCTCCTTGGGGACAGGCATCGGAGGGAGGAGCCGGGGCTGTGTGCCAGGCACAGAGCTGCCCGCAGGCCACACACCCTGAGCCGCCCTCCCCCACTCCCCCTCTTAAGGTCCGGAGGGGTGGTTCCAGGTGAGGTCACAGCCCACAGGAGGCCTGGG
Source organism: Myotis daubentonii (assembly GCF_963259705.1). Lineage (NCBI taxonomy): Eukaryota > Metazoa > Chordata > Mammalia > Chiroptera > Vespertilionidae > Myotis > Myotis daubentonii. Next base: position 57,575,612 of record NC_081855.1, on the reverse strand, counting down.
AGGAGAGGGGCGGCAGACCCCCTACTGGCCCCTCCCTGAATTAAAGCAGCTCCAGTTCCACAAAAAGTGAAATTGTGGCATCACTGGAATAGGAAGCAAGTGACAACGTGGGCAGTGAGTTATTCGACTGCTGGATGAGGTAACGATCCACTGATAGTCTGAGGGCTTTTGAAGTGAGAAACCAAAGGCATCACCTGAGACAGACAGCTCAGCGCCAGCCCCGCCTCCTGGCACAAGCGGCGGCGGGGCTGGCCGGCTCATGCGCCCCTGGTCCAAGAAGGGGGGTCCAGCCCAGCTGGTAGGCTCTGAGTTCAGGGGGGCAGGGCCTGGAGTCCTCCTCCAGGCTGACAGGCCTGGCCTCGGTCCACAGAAAAAGCGCCTTGAAAGCGAGACCCCAGCCACGAGCTGGAGCTCAGGCCACAGGGCGACCCTGCTCGTCACGGAGACCCGGGCAGAAAGGGGGGCTGCGGAAACAACGGGCGTCCCACAGAGGACACGGACGAGGAAGGACAGTGCCACCAAGTGTGCCTGTCAGCCCAGGGCCATCTCAGAACCAGGGCTCCGGGAGCCCAGACACAACCCAGTCAGGAACCCCGTCACGGAGGAGCACACGGGGCTGAGGCACAGGGCACAGCGCTGGGGTCCCCTTCCGCTCGGCCCTCTCAGCAAGAACTTGGTGAGCAGTGTGTGAGCATGTATCTGTGCGCGCACGCACACGCACACGCACGCACACGCACGCACACACAAGCTGCCATAAGACACTTGAAGCTGCCCTGCCCTCCAGGAGCCTGGAATCTGCTGAAAGGGACCCCACGGCGATGCCACCCTGTGCTCCTGGGGCAGCAGCCATCCAGCCTGCGTCCCACCCCACTGGCCTGAGCTCCTCACATCTCACAGGATCCCCGAGGGCACAGCTCACATCTGGGGAGGCCTGAGACAGCCTCAGCCCAGGAACCACCCCTGGGGCTGGGCCACGGGTGCAGAACCTTAGGAGGGTGTTAGTTCGAGAACTGAACACATGTGGTCTTGGCAGCTGGTTAGGACTCCCCAACAAGTAAAGTTAGAGACACTGAAAGGATGCCTCTGAACTTCTGTGGAGTTTTCCTCTCCTTTCTCCTTCCTCGTGAGGCAGCGCCAGAAGGAAAGCAAACCATGAAGATAAGAACCATCTCATTTCCTCGTAAGTGACCCGTTTCCTACAAAGGTGTCTGCTCTGACACATGCCATCCCCCCACCAGCACATCTCCCTCCGACAGGACGGCTGAGGCCGCCAGGTAACCCAGCCAGGTAACCACCAAGTCACAAGGGAGCAAACGGTGGACCCCAGACTTGAGTCAAGCAGCTGGCACTGAGCACAGCTGTGAGGACGGTGCTGCCAAGAGGACAGAAGGGGAGGGGAGGGGGGGCGAGGGACAGTGACGGGTGGTGACAGAGAAGAGGATGGGAAGGAAGATAAGCTGCCCAACACGGTGGAGCAGAGTCGCCGAGCCCTCTCCAGGCCTCACCTTAGAAGCAGGACGGGCTTTCGGCCCACACACCACAGGGGGGACAGGTGTCACGTCACAGCAAAGATCTGATGCTGCAGTGGGAGCCGGCGGCACTGACCCCCCTGCAGGCTGTGCCGCTGGGACACCCATCCCTCTCACACCCAGATCCATCACGGCCCAACAGGCAGGAGCTCAACTGAAATCCTGACCACGTCGGTCCCCTGGTGCAGCTCTCCGCTGTCAGCACCGCGCAGGGCAGCACTTCCTGCTGGGCAACCCTCGCGCTGCCTGGGCCCGCACACGCACACATGTGCAGCCCTCGGACGGGGTGACTCCCCCAGGGCCGCCCGACTCTGCAAACAGGCTCCCAGCAGCCGGCACTCGCAGGCTGGACGGCTAAGGGAGGCAGCGTGCTCAGCACAGCCCCACTCCATAAATGCTCAGGAAGCAGACGCGCACAGCACTCACTGTCGAGTCCAATGTCAGGGAGGTGGCCACTCACTGTCGAATTCTGACCACTTGTCTGTACGCTTGAAATGTTTCGTATTAAAATGTTGGGGGGAAAGAATCAGGAATCAGAATGGCACCACACTTTCAACAGCAGTGCTGCCAGCGAGATGCCCAGAGAACATTTCAAACCTGCAGGTGAAGGACTCCAGGCCTGGGCTTCTCTACCCAGCCGAACAAACTACCAACCAGGCAGCAGGGAGAGCAAAGACACTTTCAATCGATCCTTCTCCAAACCTTGCCTCTCTTGCACTCTTTCTCAGGAGCCCACGACAGGATGACCAAAATAAAGGGTCAGTCCACAGAGACCATGTGGGATCCAGGAAGCGGGGATTTCGATGCAGGAAGGAGGTGGAGAAAATCTAGGGGGATGAGGAAGGCAGGTGAGAAGGAGTGAAACTCATTTCCATAAAGGGAAGTCAACAGATAACACCCAAAACTGGAAGCAGCAAGGGGGGGTGGAGGGAATGGAAGGAGCCATGGAGAAATGTTCTTTGGAATCCAGGAGGTAAATACCAAAGTACTCAGCCAAGAGAAAGTCCAGGTGGTGCCCTGGGTAGAGAGACTGGGAGGGGACAGCCTCCCGCTGAGAGGTGGGCTGGCACCCTCTCCTCACCTGGGCAGGTGAAGTATGCCCTAGCCCCGTGGTCAGCAAACTGCGGCTCGCGAGCCACATGCGGCTCTTTGGCCCCTTCAGTGTGGCTCTTCCACAAAATACCGACTTCTGCACATGGGCCACGAAGTTTCAATCGCACTGTACGTGCGCGCCCGCACGTGGTATTTTGTGGAAGAGCCACACTCAAGGGGCCAAAGAGCCGCATGTGGCTCGCGAGCCGCAGTTTGCCGACCACTGGCCTAGCCTTCCTGAGGACTGGACGCTTGGCCTTTGCTCTCCCGGAGTCCTGAGCCAAGGAAGACTGACCACCTCCTGGAGCGGCCTCGGAAGGGAGACGGCCTGGGGAGGGAGGACCCAGCCGCCCTCTCCAGGACACCAGGCAGGTGAGTGAAGCCATCCTGGTCCCCCGTCCAGTGCACCTGCAGCTTGACACCACCCACGGCCTCAACACCCACAGAGCACAGGGCTGGCAGGGCGGAGGCCAGCCCAGACTCTCGACCCACATCACCCAGACATGACGCAACAGCGGGTAGGCACCAAGCTTCGGGTGGCTTCTTCCCCCGGAGCGGCAAGGGGGGCAGCGGGGACCCGCTGCTTCCTGTGACAAGGCTTTCCTCTTCCAAGTACACGATGTCTGGTACGGACAGAAGTAACGACAGATATTTTTAAAGAATTCAACCCAATGGTAAAGCCTTAAGTAAAATCTTAAGCCTTAAATTTTTAAAGAAATAAACGAACAAAAAAAACCAACACAGTATGTGCCTAGGAAGCCCGGCCCTGTGTCGGGAACACCACACGTGGCCGGGTCTGACCCAGCTCACAGCCTCCTCTCCCGTCCCCAAACTGACATCACATTCCAGCCACACTAACAGTGGGACACAGCCACGGACTAAAGAGCAAGCAGTTTAAGTGGAGAGGGGGATAAAAGGGCTCAAAAATTGTCTTAGTTATTATTTTTTTTAAGAACGAAAAGGGTAGAGAGGGTGTGCGATTCCCACGGCAGCTGCAGTCCCGCCCTGCAGTGAGCTAGGCCAGCGACCGGTCCCGGGCAAGCGCCAGCAGGTCCCCGCGGGGAGGCAAACGCGGAGCCTGTCTCCCTCCCTCGCGGCTCTCGAGGAGGACGAGGGAGGACAAAGACGGCCAGGCACAGGGTAAGGGGCGAAAGGCAGCAGCTGTCTCCTTCAGACCCAGGGAGAAGACACCAGAGTGTCGGCCTCCCCGGGGGACGTGGTTCAGACCCGATGCCGGTGTTTGCCTGCTGCTCCCTCCGCGCGCTGGAGCTGCCGGAGGGAGGGCTCACGTGCTTCTTCATTACAACATCACCTATTTATGGGCGTCTGACCTGTGCCCTATTCCTCTCTATTCTAACCAGGAACACATCGGACCCTGTGGTCCCGATGCCTGGCCAGCACTCCACGGCGCGACGCTGGCACTCACCAGGGAAGCAGGCAGCGTCTGGGAGGCACAGAGTGGTGCTCGGCTTGGCCCCTGGGTGACGCTGCTCTGAGGCAGCTCGGTGGGTGCAAACACGTGGGAGCAAACACATGAATCGTAGCTGCGGGCAGGAGGAATATCAGGTGCATCTCCAGGCCCTGAGGGCGCAACTCCTCCACTTAAACCCCTCCCACTGGGGCGGCCGCTCAGAGTCTGAGAGCAGCCGGCGGAGACAGTCCTGCTCCTGGGCACTGTCCGCCTCCCACCGCGCCTCCCGCTCCCTGCGCTGCCTGCCTCCGGTGAGTCCCTATTATTTCTTCTCAAATTCACCTTTTCTTTCAAAACTACTCTCGGCTGGATCTTAAACTACCTGCTCGGCAAGTCCCTGGCTGCCCTGCTGTTTTCCGAGATTACTTAGCAGGTGCACCGCTCAAAGCTGGCCGTGACCACAGACCTTTCCACGGGCGACGCTGCGTTCCTGGCCTGGGAACAAGCTGACCTGGGAGTTAAGCCCCTCGTTCCTACCAGAAAACCCACGGTCCAAAACAGAACTCGAATTTCTATTACTGCTTATATCTTTCCTCGCCTTAAAAATAAACTATAAGTTTCAACATAAAGGATCATATATATACATAAATGTGATTAGACAGCTGCTGATTTTAGAGTTTCTTTAATTTTAAAACCTTTTAAAATGTTAAAGTTTAAAATAAGTGCTGTTTTAACATAAGGTTAAAAAAAAAAAAACTTAACCCAAGAGGATCCCTCTGTGTCAGAAGGAAATGTGTGTTGCTTCTCTTATAAAGGTTTGCATAAATGTGTATATTAGAATAATTACTGACCAAATTACTGGCCGAGTGTGAGACGAGACCTCGTTTGAGCACAGTCTGTCTGCATTTCTACCCTAATTTCTATTTGCATGACCAGAGTCTTCCCTGGCTTTGAACTGGTTTGGTTGTTTCCGTGCGGACAAGCGGGCAGGCACCGTGGGCTCCTGGGCTCTGGTGACCGCCCCCAGCAGAGCGTGAAAGCTGTGCCCTCGCTGTGCAGAGCGGTCAGGGACGCAGGGCCTCGGCTGAAACCAGGGCCCCTGGCTGTTCCCTGGACCTACGCTCCCAAACCCCTCGCGGGAAGCGCCTTTCCCCGGGTCACGGTGGTCCTGCAGGTTACCCTGCTTTGTAAAGAACCAAAGTCTGGGAAGGGAGTGGCGGTTAATCACTGGAAAAGCTCCATTGGAGTAAAACTCACAAATCTTGTTCTTGCAACACCCTAGTGGGTAGGCGACAATGGCGTGTCCCTGAGTTATGCAATAACGCCACCTCACAATATCGTAATTATAGCATGCCCTTCAGAACGTTCCACCTGACGAGGCCTCTGCCAGACTCCGGACACACCGAGGCAGGGTTTCAGTGCACAGGTTCAGGGCATGATGGGATGCTGCCCAGCCCGGCACAGCACTGTCCCATAAAGTTAAGCTATAATTACCTCTATTTTGTCCTATCAGGTTTTTTTTTAAATCTCCTCCTCTCATCTATTTTTCGGAGTTCAAATTCCTCAGAGACTTTTTAAACTTGCCAACCACTCCCTATTCTCCTAACCACCGTCTCGGCGGCCACAGTAACTGTCCATTCCTGGGCAGCCATCAGACACAGTGAGAGGCAGTGCCCTGCCTCACAGCAGGCAAACAGCCCTGTGGCCAACTGAGACCACATGTAAGCAGTTCTGCCCGGACGCCTGGGGAGAGCGAGGCAGGGGGAGAAGGGAGGCAGCCAGACGCTGCTCCCAGCTTTTCCCACAGGCAAAAAAGCCAATCGGCTTAGCAAAAGCAGATGTTTAAAATGCTTGAAAAGTCACAAAAAGGACACTTTTAAATGAAGTAGAAAAACCTCTGTGAGGGCTCCAGCCCCTGTGCCTGTCTTCACGTCACTGCCTCCCACTGACCTCTGCCTTCGGCGTGGACCCTGGGGTACAGCTGCTTAGTCTGAGAGGACAGGATGGTGGGGGCCGCGAGCGGAGCCGCTCAGGCAGAGCAGGTGCCACCTGCCAGCTCCCTCCGAGCCGGCAGAGACAGCCCAGTGGGAGGGCAGGAGGGTGAAAACACAGTCACAGAAACCTTTCAACAGGCAGGCGTCTGAATTTGAAAGATGCTAACATGGAAAGCCAAGTCACAGGGTCCTGCTCTATTAGCGTCTCGCTATGCAGCTCTCCAGAGAAGCGTTAACTGAGAAACGTGCGTCCCAGGAAAAGGAGAGGGAAGCACCTCTCACGTCCCCCAGAGAAATCTTCCTCTGAGCGCAAACCCACTTCCTACAAACAGTTAAAGCGCTGGACTGGCCTGTTGTGGCAACAATGCCCTCTCTGGGAACACCTGACACCAGCAGTTTCAGTTCCAGTTCTGTCATCCTGTAAACCGTCCCTGGGCAGGAGAGCTCACAGACTCCACCACTCCACAGGCTGCCCCTCGAAAGCCCACAGCAGCCCCACTTTTACCCCCCTGGTTCCTCTGGCATGACTGCACTTTTATAGCCGAGTGAACTGCGCCTGTCTCCTGGGCGCCTGAGGCCGCTGTGCTTCTTGTTGTCATTAGCGACTGTGCCACCCTGAGGCCAGTTCACCCAGAGTGGCACAATCGCCACGGCTGCACCTGTGACTCCAGTGCCGGCTGTCCTTCCAGCCACGAAACCCGAGGACCCTCACCTCCCACAACACGGCACCAAGGGTGGTCCCCTGCAGCCTGTGTACTGTACTTTCGTGCCAACCGACCAGACAACGAGCAGTCCAGTCAACATTTGAGTGAAAAAAGTACATATTAACATAAAACAATCCTTTCCGAAAGTATTCTTTTGGGTAATACTATAACGTACATATAACTTGCCTCCTATAAATCTTTGAGAAACCTTAACCAACGTGGGTCTATTTATATTTCGCCTAAAAGTCTTAGCAATGTTAGATAAGGCTGCTTCTAAACCTGACATCATTTTCTTAAATCCGGAGGGAACTTTCCGCTCAGTTGCGCTCACGTGTTTTAATGCTGGAGGGGGTGGATCCGAGTCCACTCTCGGTATCGCCGGGATTCAGGGCTCGCACCTGATAAACGTTTTGCAACTGTCATCATTGGGATGGTGCTGCAGCTAGTGATGAAATCACCGGTGTTCAGGTCTCTGCCATAACACATCCTATACAACCCTGGGAAGCTGACTTGCAGAGATTCTCACGCCTCCAGAACCAGGGAGCATAATGAGGCGTGCCACCACAGGCCCCGCTGACTTACTTATCTGGCTGGCCCGGCACTGGCTGGAGTCACTTGATGACGGGCGGCAAGGAAATTGTGCTTTTATCACCCGGAGAGTTTCTGCCCCCCAAGGGATGGACTGATCTCGTAAAGAATTATTTCACGTCTCTGCTCAGCGGGGACATTAGAAAGACGCAGAGCCAGGATTACGAGTGTCATCTGCTCGGCTCTGACACGGCCGTGCAACTCCTGGCCGCACGCGCTGGAGAAGAGGAGGGGGATGAATGTCTCGGGGGACCCCGGGACCCCTCTCCGTGTTGTGGGGCAGCCAGAGTCTCCTTTCACATCCAATATGCGTCCCTCAGTCCCGTCTGGAGAGACGCGGAAGGCTTAGGCTTCAGCAAAGCCTCATTCTCCTCCGACCGCCTCCGTGAACACGCACGCATCTGAAAGAACTGGGTGATAAAATAGCTCCACAGAGGCAGGCGTGGGTGGGAGAGTGGTTCTTCGTATTTTGAAGAAATAAGGGTACGTGAGCAGAGAAACCAGTTTGCTGAGAATAAAATCAGACGGCGTTCTTAGAATTTAAGGTATCCAGTGAAAATTAAAGCTCCACCCTCCCACCTCCACCCTCCTCCCGAGAGGGGCCCATTACCTCATCTCCCGACTGTGGGACCCAAGCGGCTACCTTGTGCTGTGAAAGCACGTCTCTTAGGTTCCCACACAAAGGCTGCTTTCCTGTCAGTGCGCCCCCTACCCCCACCCCCACCCCCACCCCCGTGTGGAGAGGTGACTGTGTGTGAAATGTGGCCGCTCTTGTTCAGGCCTTAAATCAAAACTGCAGCTGAAAAGTTCTGCTCAATCATTTCCTTTGAAGCTTGTATTTAAGTGCTTGAAAAGATACAGAAGCTAGAGACCTTTTCCTTTTCCCATTTTTATGCAAATGGCAGTGCTCACACCTCAGGCGCCTTCCCCACCCACATGTTTCTCTGGGACACAGTCACTCCAGGGCTGGTCCTCCCAGATCCACGTCTGTTTGGCAGGAGGCAGGCTGAGAGCCCAGGGTGTGTGTGTGCGTGTGCGGAGCCTCTGAAGGAAACTGCGCTGAGACTGGCAGTGCAGCCTGGGGGTGGGGGGTGGGGGGACCCTAAGGGAAAGTAACCTGAAGGCCAGACACCCAGCAGCCCGAGCTGGGACCCAAGGCCCTGGGAGGGACAGCCCTGCCAGCCACTTGCCAGACCTGAGTGGGTGTGGCCCAGGGCCCGCTTCCTAAAGGTTAAAAGCTGAATGGCTCTTACCATGAACCATCACTGCCTTCCCCATGGCCAGAAGGGCTGCCAGGCTCTGGTCCTGCCATTTGGAGGCCAGGCCAGGAAAGAGAGGCAGGCACCCTGCCACGCTCTCGGCCTCACAGAGGCATCTGTGTTTGCTGGCCAGGCAGGGGCGGGGCGCTGCATGGACCTACCCCACACCACTCCCCAGGTGGGCAGTGGAAACAGGCAGTGACCAGAACCAGACGTTGGGTCACTCACAGGCTCCCTTGACAGCACCTCAAACCACGTGAGTGTGTGGAGCCCACGTCTGTCTGTACTAGAGACGACGTAACTGTCTGTGACATTAGTAGCTTTAGGGTGGGATCCAATTTGCAAAAGTATGTTTAATGCCTGCACGTAGCCGACAACCTGCTTACACAGGGCAGCCCCGGCGAGCAGTGTTTCCTGGACGTCCTAATTACACGCTCCCCGTTCTAAGGGAGCTCGCACACAGCGCCAGGCCCCCGGCAGTCACATTCAGCACAGTCAGGCCGCGCTGTGATGTGACTCAGACCAGAAACTCTGTGGGCGTGGTCGGGGCGGGTCCCAGCCGTCACTCAGCCCCTCGGTCCACAACCTTTCTGGCATCTGAGGCCTCAGGTCACAGAAACAAGGTTCCCAAAACTCAAAGAATGACAGGTATTCTCAGAACTGACACCAAACACTCCACACACCACACTCCTCTTGGCCCCAAGGAAACTCCGGTCAGATTTGAGAAAACAGAAATCGTGGTTCTGAGCGGGCAGCTCACCCTGCCCGCACCCACGGGGGTGGTTACATCTTACATCGCCTGCATCTCCAGGTGCCTTGGGTCCACCCCCCAGCGATCACTGTGAGGACAGGGCTGCCCCACTGGCCCTCCAGCCAGTGTCCTGTCACTAAGGCTCTGCTCCTCCTTTGCAGCTCCCAGTCCCCCCGTGAGCGCAACTTTCCTGGGCAGACCCGCAGCGCGCGGAGCTGGCTTCAAGTACGAGCGGTGGGAAGGAGAGCAAGAGCACGTCTCTAAAACCACCGCGTGCGAATCCAACAGGAGCCAGCTGTGAGCCGACCCCTGGAGACGGGAGCCTGAGCCGGAAGAGGACAATGAGCCTTCTCAAAGAGCGGAAGCCCAAAAAGCCGCACTACATCCCCCGGCCTCCGGGAAAGCCCTTCAAGTACAAGTGCTTCCAATGCCCCTTCACCTGCAACGAGAAGTCCCATCTCTTCAACCACATGAAGTATGGTCTCTGTAAGAACTCCATCACTTTGGTCTCGGAGCAAGACCGTGTCCCCAAGTGCCCCAAGTCTAACCCTCTAGACCCTAAGCCCCCGCAGCCGCCGGACCCCACGGTGAAGCCCACCGCCTCCAAGTCTGTCACGCACAGCCTCCCCCACCTGGACGCCAAGCTCCCACTCGGCCTGGCCAAGGATGATGCCAAGGAGAACCTGGGACTGCAGCTGCGGGCGCCCCACCAGGGCCCTGGACAGAAGCCTGCTCTCCACAAGGAGGCCGAGCACCGGGGTGCAGCCCCAGAGGCCACGGCGGGCACCCCGCCTGCTCTGGAAGGCGCCGGGCGGCCGTCGGCCTTTGTTCCTGTCGGAGAGCACAGACTCAAAGGCCCAGAACACGCCGAGGCCCCCGAGGCCCTGGCACTGACCAGCGCCACCGCCAAGGCCGCCACGTTCCACACCAAGTCTGCTTTCCACGCCCCTGCCTACCCCTGGAAAGCTGGCTCGCCTTTCCTCCCGCCCGAGTTTTCACACAAAATCCCTCCCACAAAGGGGTTTGGGGCCCTTTCCCCTTACATGCACCCCACAATTCCCGAGTACTCGCCCCACTTTTACACGGAGCATGGACTGGCCACCATCTACTCCCCCTACCGGCCGGCCGGGAGCTCGCCCGAGTGTGACACCCCCCTGCTGTCAGTCTACGGGGCCCAAGACCAAAGGCACTTCCTGTCTCACCCGGGGCCGATGCCCAAGCACTTGCACCCGTCCCCCTTGACGTACGACCACTACCGGTTTTTCCAGCAGTACCACCCCAATCTGCCAATTCCTTACGGACTCTACAGACCGGAGTCTGCCTTCTCCTCCTACGGCCTCAGACTCCCGCCGGTCCCTGGTATTGCACAGGATCAGCGCTCTCACCTGCTGGAAGAAGCTGCCCTGGTCTACCCAGCCTCAAGTCCATCCAAGTCAAACCCTTCCCACGCCCACAAAAAACACACGGAGTTTGAGAAAGAGAGTCCGACTGCCGAGGCTGAAGACCCTTCCAAAGACAGGCAGAGGGACACAGAAGGGACCAAGATGAGCCCACGTGCAGGCAGCGCGGCCACTGGCTCCCCGGGAAGGCCAAGTCCTACCAACTTCACACAGACAAGCCAGCCCTGCACTGGGCTGGGCGACCTCTCGGACAAGCCCGCGGCGAAGGCCCTGGGAAGGCTCCAGCCACCAGAACGGAGCCTCACAGCCTTCAAGCCCATCCAGAAAAGCACCGAGCGCCCACACTCCCAGGCTCCAGAAAACAGAGACGACCCCCCACAAAGGTAAGGACGTCTCCTCTTCAGAACCCCCCCAGCGTGTCTCTGGCTGTGCTCCGTTAGCAAGCTTAGACTCCCCTCTAAAAGCATCACACAGCCCTAGCCGGTGTGGCTCGGTGGACACAGCGTCGGCCTGCAGACTAAAGGGTCCCGGGTGATCCCTGGTTTGATTCTGGTCAAGGGCACATACCCGGGTTGCGGGCTTGATCCCCAGTAGGGGGCATGCAGGAGGCAGCCAATCAATGATTCTCTTTCATCACTGAAGTTTCTATCTCCCTCTTCCTTCCTCTCTGAAATCAATAAAAGTATATTTTAAAAAATAAATAAATAAAAATAAAATGAAAGCTTCACACGGCAGCTCTTCTACATGACATCCCTGCTAAGCCTTCTCTTCTCTTTGCCTCTTCCAGCCTCGATGCCATGGACATCGACACTCCGGCCCGGGCAGGCAGCACCTCGCGCAGCGTGGAGGCCCTGCCGCCCAGCCCAGAGGACGGCTCCAGGATAGCCCCGCTGAACCTCTCCAAGAAACCGGAGGCCAGACCAGCAGCAGCTCACGGCCCCCTGTACACAGACTTCCCAGAGCTGCAGGACATGCCTCTCAACCTCTCGGTGAAGGACCCCTGCAATGCCCTGACCCTGCGGCCTTCCCCCCACAGCCCAGCGCCAGAGGCGGAACCTGCCACTGCTACTGATCAGAAGACCGGGCCGGAAGGTTCTGGAGATGGGCCAGGACATACAGAGACGAACCAAAACAGCCTTGGCTCTGATGAAGTTCCAATGACCAGCCCCACTGGGAAGGCCCAGGACACACGGGCCGTGGACAGCAGCGACGAGCAGAAGCAGACGGCAGCAGTGGCCCTCTGCCAACTGGCAGCCTACAGCCCGGGCACCGTCCGGGTGGGCGATGGGGAGCCTATGGCCCAGGAGTCCACCTGTCAACAAGACACGCCAGCTCTCAGTGCCACGGCGAGCCAGGAGCCTCAGAGTGACCTCAGACCCAAAGGGCAGAAGAGGACAAGCCCACGGGATTCGGGGAAGTCCCAGCAGGGAACTAAGAAGACGAAGCTGAGCGACACGGCCAGGGTGTTCACTCTCCGGAAAAGGACGCGGGTGTCCTAGTGCTGGCTCACGGCAGGAAGAGCTGGCACAGCACACGCCTCTGAAGCAGGTCGCAGGGCAGCACATCGGCCACGGCCCTGCATTTTTTATCTGGTCCATTTTTACAGCAGTTTTTTCTTCTCAAAAAACAAAATACACATAAAGAGAAAAAGAGAAAAAACACACAAAGAGCTACGATTCAGCTCACTTTTTGTAAATATGAAGCATGAATATTATAAGGTGCTTCCGCTTGGGACTGTAAAGACATTGGAATCTAAGACTGATGAGTTAGACACTGGCTTTTATTTTTATAATAAAACGAATGAAAGAGGTTGGACTAAAAGGTAACTTCCAGGTATAAGCCAAGTCATAGGAAATCTTTTAAAAGTACTTTTCTTAAAAATACAATTCTTACACTAGAACAAATGGTCTCAACTGTATCATTAACTCTACTGTGTTGTGAAGTAACAATGACTGGAAATGCCAGGAGCAGCATTTTCAGCACCAGCATTAAAGTGCTGAGGACATTGTGACTTGTTGTGAGTAAATAATACACAAACATCAAGAGGCTACTTATAGAAATAATTTATTTCCAGGAGGGAAAATGTATTACTGGTGGAGCTATTATCAATATAGTCCATTCCATGTAATGTCACAGCGAACTTTCTGATTCATGCAGCCTCACTTTCCACTTCCTAAAATGATGTATATATTGCCAATTTTCCAATAAACTCATAGATAAACTTTAAGGGTACACAAAATGAAGACAAATGTGAACTCTGTGTTATATTTTAGAGTATTCTGCCATAATAAACTCAGTGAAAAAAGAGACTAGAGCTGAGGCAACAATTAAAACAGAAGGAGAATGAGTGTGAGTGTGCGCACGTGTGAGCGTGAGAGTGCACATGCGGCCCAGTGGGCACCAAGCGCAGGCACGACCCACCTGGCTCCTCTGAGCCTTCCCCCAGGGCCCTGGGCCTCGGGGCGCGGCAGGAGGGCGAGTTTCCAGAGCCTGGCTTCCTAAAGGGCTGCTGAGAGGGCCGGCGGGCCTTCGAGCTCCTCCTCCCCAGCCTCTTCACAGCAGCCCTTTGTTTCTCCCACACGTACCCCACCTGGGATGTCACAAAGGCCCTGGAGAGGCATGTGGTGCTGAGGTCGACTCACTCCAGGGACTTGGGAGGGAGTCCTCAACCAGGCTGGTGGTGGTCACCAAAATGCAGGTCCAGTGACGTCAGAGGACAAACTGCTAAAGCAAGAAAGCCATTCCCAACCACCTGTGTATGTAACAAGGCTTCTCAGCACAGAGCTAAAAAATAAAATTTTTTAAATAAAAATAAAATGTATGTAAAACCTTGCCTCATCCTAAGAGAGCCTGAACTACCCTGGCCGGGTGGCTCAGTTGGTCGGAGCATCGTCCCATGCACCAGAAGGCTGTGTGGGTTCCATCCCCAGTTGGGGTGCATGCAGAGGGCAACTGATCAATGTTTCTCTCTCTTCCCCTTCCTCTCTCTCTAAAATCGCTAAAAACATATCCTCAGGTGAGGATTAAATTAAATTAAATTCCTCAGCAGGGAGAAGCAGCAATTAAGAAAGAGAAAGGCCCATATAAGAAGGAAGGTGAGCGAGATCTAGCACATTCTCTCCTACAAACACTGCCCGTCAGTGAGGGCACAGGCCTGGTTGTGGGCTCACACAGGCCATGCTGGGGAGATGGGGAGAGACGAGGCACCCGCGTCTACAATAGTCCCGACGATTCAAAGCAAAGGTACAGCAGGTACTCACCGTCCGGGAGTCGGGGAGGGAGCAGCAGGCCCCTTCTGCCCAGTTCTGCCAGCGCCAGACATCCACCATGCCAGGCGTTGTCCGTCTCCTGGAAACTGAGAGCACACAGAATCGTGAGACCACAGCGCTTTCCGCCAGGCCCCAGTGCAGAAGTCCACACCTGATGCCCAGAAGCCTCACCAAAGCCCACCTGTGAGTTTAAAACATCAGCAGGTACAGGAAATACAATACTCCAACTTCACGGGAGAGCCCTCGGCTGCTGCCCTGGGAACCGCAGCCCAGCTACAAAATCAGAGTTCATAGAAATGACAAAATAAAGGCAAAGCAGTACTTGAGTTTAAACTCAGGAGGACAAGAGAAGCGACACGAAGACTGCTGGACTGGAGAAAGACCCACACACCTGACCAGAGATGTGTCTTTTGGGAGAAAAAATGTTCAATGCATGGGGGAGGGGCTTCAGGAGGGAGGCTGTGAGTGCAGCGGCGAAGGGGAGGGAGGAAAGGGGGGAGTTCCATACAAAGGAGCTTGAACTGACCAGAGGGAAGGAGCAGATAAAAGAGCTGGAGGCAGACAGCCATCCCTGGAGAAGGGGCCAGAGGAAAAGCTCCCAAATCCCGTCTCAGAGCTCCGTCCTCTCTCAACAGCAAGACACTCCACCGTGGCCACAACAATGGCCACCCCCTCAGTGGCCACCCGGGCACACCTCTGCGCCCAGCAGGGTCCCAGCACCATCAGCACGCCCATCACCACGCCACCAGAACAGAACTCCAGACAAGAAGTGTAGTTTCTGCGGGAAGTGAGATGTCTCCACGAGAAGACACCCTGACCACACGTGCACCATTATTCTGAAAAAGATGACCCACATCGGACATCCTGTTCCCTGCACTCCTGACATTGTCACCAAGCAGGCTCCAGGCGAAGTCAAGAAGAAACCGCTGAGGAGGAGCATGGGCTCTGAGGGACGCTCGAGGAGCGGCCTCGGTGACTCACACACACACCTGAGCACCCAGAAGTGCTGACGGTGCCCTTTCCATACTCAGCGGCAATCCTAGGAGAAAAGCCACCAGCTAATGAGGGCAGGAGTGCAACCACTGGCCTAGCAAACAGCACCCGTTCTCCAAACACCTGCTTCTGAAACCAGGAATGACACTTAAGCATAAACCCCCGGGAGTAACTGCTCACTACGCCTGTCTCCAATGCACGCGCACACACCTGGGCGCACCTTGCTGCCTGGGCTCTGTCCTGCCTGACCTGCAGGCCCCAGGCTCACACCCGTGTCCAGGGCAGGCCATCTGCCACCAGACTTCCTGCAAGGCTGGGACAGGTGCAACACAACCACCACCACGTGTGGCTGTTGACATTGAAATCTGGCAAAATTAAAAACTTACAATCCAGACCTCAGTGATACCAGCCTCTTTTTATAAGTCGCAATAGTCACAGGTGGCTCGTGGCTGCCCTAGAGGCAGATCCAGAACATTCCATCATCACGAATGCTCCCTGGGACAGTGCAGACCACAGGTTCTCTCTAAGAATACCTATGTATGTATGTTCAAGACTGACTTTTTTCCTTAAGGTTTACGAAATGTAACGAAACCTAAGCTGATAAAATATATCAGAAATACCGTGAGTTCTCAAATTCACTTCAAACAGAAAAAAACCACATAACTCGGGGGCTCTGACAAGAAGCTCAATTAAAGAAAATGCAAAAGGTCGGAGAGAAAAGCCACCACTTCCCGCCAGAAGCGCACCTCCCGCTCCCCTCCCCACCCCCGCCCCGCACGTACCTGAAACAGTCCAGCACCGACCCCACCACGTCATCCGCCAGCTCCTGGGGAAGCCTGCCAGCCACCCTGCCAATTCTGGAAGAGAAGGGCCGGGCGTCCATCAGCACCGCCAGCCACCGTGGGGGCACACGCCAGGCCAGGAGCCATCCAGCCACGTCCCCCTCCAGAGAAGGGGAAGCAGAGGCTGACCCAAAGCCAGAGGCACACACTGCACTCCAGTCACCTGCCCCACAGGACTCCACGAGGCTGCCACAAACACACCTCTGTGCGCCTCTAAGGAAGGATGCAAAGGGTGGGCACGCAGCACCCAGCACCTGCAGACCCTCCCGCCTGGCGGGAGGCCCCACTTCCACAGTGGGCGCCAACCATAGGCTCCCGTCAGGCTACCTGATGTGGGACCAGCATCCCTGCATAGGCCCTGCCAGGCCAGGTCCTGGCCAAGCTCCCCAGGAAGGCCCCTCACCGCCAGCCCATTCCAGTCCAACCGGACGTGACTTTGGACTCAGAGGTTGCCCTGTGCCCCCTGCAGCCTGAGTGCTCGTGTATCTGGATGATCAGCACCGAAGCCCGGGGGAACCCCTCCCCCCCAACATCCTCACTCCATTTTATGTTTCTCCACAACAGAGGGCTCATGGACGTCTTCACCGCTACTGTGTACTTGGTACCCCCAGTGCCCTCACCCCATGGTAGATTCTGCCTTGTGGGAGGCCTGGCCCTGCTGGGCGGCGCCTTCTGTGTAGGCGTAACAGAAGATGCCGGCCTGCCCCATCCTGTGGGCCCCGGATTAAATGGGGCCTCGAGTGTCTGTGGGGGGGGAACGCTGGCGGGTGGGACAGGCACACTGGCATATACCAATTCTGCCCATTCTAGACCAAAAAAACAAGGAAATACAGGAGCCTCAAGTCAACCTCAGTGATTATCTTTAAAACGAGGACATAAAACAACAAATGTAAATTAGAAAAACCCCAGTTCCCAGACTCCACAGGAAGTGCTGAATTGGGTGAGGGGTCTCGTCCACAAGCCGCCAGCCCCTACACCCAGCGCTCAGCGAGATGGCGTCACCTACCCTTTGGCCGCAGACCACCGCACGACCGTGTCCTTGTCCTTCAGCCCGACCAGCAGCTGCTCTACAGAAGACAGGGAGGACGGTCGTGAGCACCTGAGTCACTGCCTCGCCTCCCAGCCTCGGGCACCCAGCCCTCACTCCACTGAGAGCACCATGGAGGGAGCTGTGTTAATTCTAATGACAAGAAAAGCGCATTTCCTTCTCTGTTCTAACCATTTGAAGCCAACTTTTGCCATTGTGCCTGAAGCACATTCACCTGAGCAGCCCCAGGCACAAAGCACCAGGAAAGCCAGAGTCAACAGTGACCCGAGCCAGTGAGCAAGGCCCCCAGAAACACACAGGAGCCATACGGGGACAGGGTCTTGAGGACGGGCCCGACTTTAGGAAAAGCCATGCGAAGGCCGGACGGAAGGAAGTTGGGATGGTGTCAGAGCCCTCGCGGGAAGGGCCTTGCAAGCCCAGTGGGCGGAAGCCTTGACGGAGGGCCCCAGGGAAGGCCTGCCACGGAGGAGGAGGAGCCTGTGCTGGCGGACGAGGTCTCTGTGACGGGCAGTCTGGGACCTGGGGGTGCGATCGGGGAGGCGGGGAGACACTGTCCTTCAGCACAGGGAGCCTGGGGCAGTGAATGCCAGAGTAGGAGCCCATCGGTGAGAGCCAGGGACTGACCAGGAGTCGGCAGAGGCGGGCCCTGCGTGTGGGCCTGACCATGAGGCCGGGTGGGGAAGCAGGCTTTGGTGATGACTCTGCCCCGTGTTCAGCAGGAACTGCCACCTGGGGTGAGAGTGGGGCCGGTGGAGAGCTCTGTGAGGTGGGAGTGGGCGGCTGGGGCCAAGGAAGTTGAGCTCGGAGCTCCAGGTGAGGCCTGGGAGTCTGAGGTACACTGGGAGTGAGGGGGAAATGAAGGCAATAGTGGGAGAATCTCACGGTCCAGGACCCCAACAGCCACGGGTATGGAGGTTCCCATGGGGTGGGGCTGGACTGCAAGCCACCTGCTCAATGGACACAAAGAAGGTCATGTGACAATGGCCCCAATGGGCAAGTGGGGGTGCAGCCAACAGACTGACCTCAGAGCCTCCACCAAAGCGCTGCAGGGAGCAAGTGGGGCCACGCCTCGCCTCCCACCCACCCAGACGGCCGCCCCGGCTGCAGGCCACACACCTATGACGCTCTCCACCTCCTCGGGGACATCATAGCCCTCCTGGCTGTCAGGAGTCTCGACAGGCGTCCGGGCCTCCCTCCGGCTCTGGGTGCTGGCCTGCAGGTTAGCAGCCAAGGAGCGGCAGCCACGCTGGTACCTGCAGGGACCACACTTGACCTTAGGCCCACTGTCATAGCTCAGAGCCGAGCAAACAATCTTGACAATGGAAATCGACAACTGAGTGTCACTTGGGATCTGCACCGAGACCACCAGGAAAAGATGACTAACCGTAGCCACAGAATCAGACCCAAACTCCCAAAGACTCAGAGTCCTCAGTGCCGGCCGTCACGTCTGCAGGTGGAAAGGCAGCCGGGCGGCCTTGGAACCGCCCGCAGGCCTCATCCTCACTCACAGGGGCAGCCCCTGGCCACACATCCCACCTCCCAGCCCCACATCACCCCGGCGCTCCAGCCAGTCCACTGCCCTCACCCAGACACTGTCCTTCAGCACAGGGAGCCTGTAGATTCTGTCTGCCACCCACCAGCCTCCTCCCCAGCCAGCAGAGGCCACTGGCACCATCTCCCGCGAGCACAGGCTGGTTCAGCTGTATGATTCTGCCCAGCTCTTGACTCTCTTGCTGCCTCAGTTTCCCCACCTATAAAATGCCCAACACAGAGGGCCGCAACAATGACGGATGAGAGGATGTGCACCAGGCACTCGGACCAGGGCCTTTCCTTCTGGAAGGTGGCAAGCACGCAGGACCTGCCTCGAGGGTGGCTGGGACAGGCCTGGAGCATTGAGAGTGCCCAAGTCAAGTTACAGACGAATGCTGGGGGCTGCAGCCTTAGGTCAACTCCAGAACCCAGGACTCGAACACCAGCTCCGACACTCAACTGCGGCCTTGAATAAGGCTCTTTCTGGATCTCGGTTTCCACCTTAGCAGGCAGCTTTCTGGGTGGCCCACCTCCAAACAGTCACACAATCCCCTCCCTGGGGTCCCCCGGACCCAGTGACTGGCTTTTGTGGGGACATGGCTCTGAGATGAGCCATGAAGACTCTGGCCTGTGTCCCGCTGACCCTCCCGATCTAACAGCTGCCTTGAGAGAGGCCCCTGGGAGAAAACTGGGGGAGGAGCGCGCCTGCCCGAGCGTGGAGATGGCAGCGGTCCATCTCCATCTTCAAGAAGTCTTGCGAGAGCCCCAGACAAGATGGCTCAGCAAAGCTACACCCAGACGCCTGACCTGCAGAAACGGTGATATTCAAAAGGCAATGTTTAAGCTGCTCAGTCTTAGGTTCTCTGTTACTCAGCTGTCATACTGTGATTTATAATAAATATACAGGGTGGGAAAAAGTAGGTTTACAGCTGTGGGTATGTGAAACAGCTGTCTTTTGTTAACTTTTGTTTTTTTGTGTGGGGGGGTTTTTTTTTTGTTTTTTTAATATAGTTTATTGATTTTTTACAGAGAGGAAGGGAGAGGGATAGAGTTTGAAACATCGATGAGAGAGAAACATCAATCAGCCGCCTCCTGCACATCTCCCACTGGGATGTGCCCGCAACCAAGGTACATGCCCTCGACGGGAATCGAACCTGGGACCCTTCAGTCAGCAGGCCGACGCTTTATCCACTGAGCCAAACCAGCTAGGGCAACTTTTGAATTCTTTTCCATGTTAACTGTAAACCTATTTTTTATGTGTTTTATGTGTGTTCCTTTCTCTCTTTTTTTTAAAAATTTTTTTTAATGTCTGAAGTTTTACATTTGTCTTCTTTTTCCCCAATTGACTCTCCCCCCCATTCCCACCCCAGGCAAGCCCCCAGCGCCTCAGTGCCTGTGTCCACTGGATATGCCAATATGCATTCACACAGTGCTCTGGCTGCTCTCTAACCCCCTCCTCCCCTACCATTTGTCTCCGGATCTATTCTTGTTCATCAAATTATGTTGATCATTATATCCCACATATGCGTGGGATCATGTGATACTTATCTTTCTCCGACTGGCTTATTTCACATAGCATAATGCTCTCCAGTTCCATCCATGCTGTTGCAAATGGTAAAAGTTCCTTCTTTTTTATAGCGGCATAGTATTCCACTGTGGAGATGTACCATATTTTTTATGTTTTTTATTTGAGAAAGAGAAAGATTGAGGTGAAAGAGAAATACCAACCGGCTGCCTCGTGCACACAGCCTATTGGGGATGGAGCCCCCAACCCTGACATGTGCCCTGACCAGGAATTGAACCAGCAGCCTTGTGGTGCATGGACCCATGCTCAACCTACTAAGCAACACCAGCCAGGACTGTAAACCTACTTTTGCCCTGCCCTCTGTGTTGGGTTTTTGTCCATCTCTGGATTAAGCTGTCTTTCGTTATGTTAATGAAGTGGTTTTTAGAAAGCCCCTAAGGAAGGGGGCTGGTTGCCAGGGGAACCAACCACGTGGTTTGGAGGGTTAGGAAGGGAAAGGGACTGGAGGTTGAATCACGCCCCATTGGCTAATGATCTAATCAATTACGTCTGTGTAATGGGGCCTCCATAAAAACCCAAAAGAATGGGGTTTGGAAAGCTTCCGGGTTGGTGAACAGGAGGTGGTGCTGGGAGGTGACACCTGGTGAGGCATGGAAGTGCCACCCGTCCCACACCTGCCCTGCGCATCTCTTCACTTGGCTGTTCCTTTCAAAATCAGAAACACTCGAGAAGAAATGAAAGCAGAGGACACTCTACCAGTCAGTCTACTTCACCACCGCCACCAAGAACACAGAACAGGGGCCCCGCCACGTGACGCTCAGGACACACACACGGGCACGCCTTGGCCTACCAACCTCCACTTCGCCACCCTGGGTTTCAGGAAGGTCAGGCCCAGCCGCTGCACCAGCTTCACCCTGAGTTTCCGGAGCAGAGTCTGGTTGCTGTCAGGGATCCTGCAGCCGTCCAGGCACTTGAGAACAGTGGCAGCTGCAAACAACAGCACACGCGACTCAGTTTGGTGGAAGGATTTTACCCACCCACTTCCAATGTGCAACATCTGTGTTGGACGTCTACAGCATTTAAACCACAGACGATGCCGCAGGACCCCCGAAGGCAGCGATGGCCTCAGTTCACAATGAACCCGAGCCCGTGTCCTGAAGACCCTGCGTCCACGTCATTGACCAAGTGCAGCGAGAGTGAACCTGCTCAGCTTTCTCCGGTGAAGTAGCAGCTCAGAGGGAGGGAGGAGGCGCTCTTCTCCGTGGAGAACAGCCTCCGCTACAGACGACAAACATGACGCACACGACTCTGGGGTCGCTGCTGTTTGCTGTTGTTTTACAGGGGAGCCAGCATCAGGCATGAGTGGTCACAGCAGCAGGGGTGAGGCTGCCTGCCGGGAGGTCTCCACGGGCAGGGAAATGCTGCCAGGGCCGCTGGGGGGAATGCGGTGGACCTCGGGGGAAGCTGAGGCCACGACGGTGATTGGAATGGCATCGCATGTGAGAGACGAGGAGAGCAGAGTTTCAAGACAAGTTGTAACAGCGTCCGAGTAATTTCCTGAAAGGCCCAGTGTGCAGCCCCACCGGGTGAATGCCTGACTGAAAACAGACCCTGCTCTGTGTACACAAGTCCACGGAGGACAGACAACATGTGACGATGTTGGGCAATCACTGCTCATTCTCTCAGGTGTGATCCTGATACCAGGTCGTGTCTTTGAAAGAGTCTCTGTCAGGGACACAGATGCAGAGGCAGCAGGGGGAGGGGGAGGAGCAGCAGTCTGAAGCCTCGATGGGAACGTGGGTTCCCTGGACCATCATTCTCTCGGACTACAAAGTGTCCATAATGAAAACTCCTTTTAGAAAACAGACTCTACTAGTCAAATCTGATTCCTCTATCTTCTAAAACACAGAAATCCCTCTGCGACCAGGTAGCACACCTCTCTGCAGCCTTATTTTTATAAATTGAAGCTCTATATAAAATTAAGAGAATGAAGAAAAAGCACAAAAGATGTGGCCATAGCTACAGGAAGAACACAGCTGTGACTGGGACCCCAGGAAGTGAGCCAAGTCATTGGAATCCAGACCCAGCGTCAGGAGCCCTGACCTCCTGGAAAAAGCCCAAAAGTCAGCTTATCCCCCCGAGGTCCACCTCATCCCCCCAGCGGCCCCCACACACAAAGCAAAAGACTGCAAACCAGGACAGTGCCCTGCTACAGCATGTGACCGATTTCTGCACCTGCAAAGAACACGTTAAACAGATAAACTCCCGTGGCAAACACACCCTCTTAGAAATGAGCCTTACCGTAGGGTAAACAGTCATCACGTTTTCCATGCTTAAATATTTGTGCCTAAGAAAAAAAGAAGTTCTATTAAAATGTTGCAGATTCATTTACAAAGTTAAAAAAAATCAAGACAATCCTCTGCTCCTTCCATAATTTCTCCTCTGGCCGCTCACCACCGAAAAGCAAGAGAGCAGTTTCTGAACTGATGAGAGGAGGAGTTACAGACGGAGGAGAAAGCCTCCGCAAGGGCATCGTCCACAGGGTGCGGTCACTGACGGGGGCTTCAGCGGGACTGCCCGCACTGAGGTTACCAGGAGGAGAGGAAGGCGCCTCACTAGCTTCTACGAGCACCTGTGCATAAAGGCACCCAAGGACACAAGCTGAGGTCCAATGTCTCACACAGAGGTAGGACCCAAGGACTTGTGTCTGACGTCTCACCCATTCTCAGTCAATAAAGGCCTCTGGCATCGGGAGCAGAGACAAGATACCCCCGGGGCCCAGGCCTACCAGCCTTTCCACAGAATCCACACACACAACGGCTGCTGTTTTAAACCACAGGCTTGGGGGGTGACATAATGAATTCCCTACTTAGGGACCATGTGAGGGACTGAAATGTCACCCTGCAGGCAAGGGGGCTACTGCCTAATCCTGGACACAGTGACACCATTACATTCTAATTGGGCAGACTGACACTGCGCAGTAAGGAGGGCACGTGGAAGGGGATGAAACTAAATGTGAGGTCTTTCCAGGAAAGCTCACGAGAGGCCTGAAGTAGGACGGAAAGTGTGCAGGGAAGGACGGGCAGATGCCCGATGGTTAGGGGAGAACTGACAGCACTGACTCCTGCTAAAGCACCTCTGGTCTCACTCACTAAGCAAGAATCTTAAATGCTCTGAAATGCAAAACGCTCTCACAGGTGAACTTTCTGTCTCTCTTTTAATCCTCAACCGATATGTTTTTATTGATTTTGAGAGGGGGGGAAGGGCGAGAAAGAAAGGGGGGGGGGAGAGATTGATGTGAGAAACATTGATTGATCTGTTGCTTCCTGAACGTGCCCTGACCAGGAATCGAACCCGCTTTTTTTTTTTTTTTTTTTTTTTTTTTGGTGTACAGAATGACGCTCAAACCAACTGAGCCAGCCACCCACCCAGAGCTAAACGTTCTTTATTTGCCAAATTCCTGACATGAACAGACCAGGAGGGCAGAAAGGATGGAAAAGGAGGAACAAAAATCAATTAGGACAAGGACTTTGTTTTTGTTGGTGGGTGTTTTTCACCTAAAAATGGGGCCATCATCACTACCCTTCCCCCGAGCGTGCTCCGAGACTGTGAGCCTAGCACCAGGAGGAAGCGGTCGGACAGAAGGCACCAGACTGAGCCGCCTGCAGAAAGCATGCCCGCCAGAGGCCAAGGGCTGCGAGAGGACGCAGCAGCACCACACAGCTGAGAAATGCCCGCACACCTGTTGTGTTTAGAAACCAGCACAGTTCAGGTGCAAACAGCATGAGTTTCCTGGTGATCATTCTAAACAACCACCCCTTTTGATTGCTACCCTCCCGCTTCCCCTCCCCGGGGCATGTTCGCCCGGCGGGTGAATCACAGTGTCAGCGGCTCAGGAGCAGGTCCATCCAGCTGCCAAGCAGGAGATGCTGGTCCGAGGTTCCCTGAAGCACCATCAAGTCAAGGCCAAGAAAAGCAGCTCCACCCCAGGCCCAGGGAGAAAGGGCCCACAGCACATAACTCATGGCGCCCGTGAGTTCTCCTGTGAGGCGTGCACACTGGACCGCGCTGGGCACCTGACTGCCCTGCCCCTGGTCCCTCAGGAAGAGCTCAAAGCAGACAGGACAGAGCTTGGGCAGATGGGCTCCTGAGTCTCCTGTGTCTCACCCCAAAGCTGAGCGGTGGCACCATGCCCTGGTGTGACAGTTGTGACACACAAAGAGGATGAAACAAACAGGAAGGACCGTCAGCACCCACAGCAACCAGCTCCAGGCTGGACGCCTTTTCAGGCATGGCCCATGGCCCTCACCTGTGGGAAGGGCCCACCCAGGGCCACACCTTCCCAGCAGGGCAGCAAGGCTGAACTGGGGCCTTGTCCTTTACTAACAGCCAAAGCACTTTACACAGGATCCCAGCACTCCCGCCCGAGGCCCCTCCAGCTGTTCCAGGAGAGAACCTTCCACTACCACCCACTGCAGCCTGGAGCTCTGCTGACTTAAAAAAATGAAAGTGAGGGGCATCTCAAAGGGCCCCACAACGCCTCCCCAAGAAATAGCAGCAGACTGACACTGGACAGAGAGCACAGAGCCGTGGGGCAGCCAGTGGGCACCAAGCCTGGAAAGGAAGGGAGAGCCTCACCGCACAGCCCAGCCCAGCCCACCCCAGCACAGCCGGGACCCAGCATCCTGGTTTGTGGCAGGGCTGGGGAGGAGGGAGAAGACAGAAAGCAAACAACTCTGAACACATGGGTGTGAAGCAGAGGTGCACAGGACCAAGGGAAGAAACAAAGAACTGAGGGTCAAGGGTGAATCGGGAGGAACGTCAGCGGCCCACGGACAGGGCCTGAGGGACACCTGCATTAGGGTCGGGGGAGGTCAGCAGGAACCATGCCCTTAAAAAGGCAGCCGCAGGCTGGTGGAAGCGGCATGGCGCCCCCAGGGCCTGCAGAGGAGGCCCTGGGCCAGGAACAGGGGACACCAGCCACCAGGAGCACATAGAGGTATGTGCTCCCCCATCAGAGAGGCCCCTTGCCCTCCAAGCCTGGGCCCGGCCAGGCTGCCTGTGAGCAGACACCTGTCCAGCAGGACACGTAGCCTCAGTACACAGCAGGTGTACAAACCCAGCCTGCCAGTGAATTAAAGGCGTGCCCCACAGCACACAGGTTTCAACAAGACTCATGCCACCCCCGTGCTGCCTGCTCCACGAAGAATGCTGAGTTACATAAAATTAAAATAGAGTCAGAGCTGGCTGCTCTGCGTCTTTAATCCCACGAGGAAACTGAGGATACCTCCTTTCACCCAAATTCTACATTTGCAAATATTCAAATGGTTCTCAGCACATTCTCCTTCACCCAGAACCCTGCCCCGGGCTAGTGCTGTGACAAAGAAGCCCAATTTGGACAATTGGTCCTCTGGCCAAACTGAACCTTAAAGGAAACCACTGCGTGCTATTCTCCAAGGAACACTAAAAGGAATCAAAGCCCCATGAGAACTGTTTTCTTCTTTTTATCTTCAAAGAACCGACAGACAGTAATTAGCCTTCACACCACCCTCTGAGCTAAGAGGTTTGTTATTTCTCTTCTACAGGTGGGTGTGGAGCAAGGCCCTCACCTCTGCCTGGGGTCACTGGTGTTGCTACAGAGTCTCCAGGCTCCAGACTGGCCCACTTACATCAGACTCCTCGGGGCAGCTGAGTGCCCAGGGCAGAGCCACTGGAGGCTGGAGCTGGGCGGTCCAGGCTCTGGGGCAGCTGCTCCCACCTGGGCAGAGGCGATGGCACTGCCCCTCAGTGCACTGGGGCGGCTGCAGGTGCTCTCGGCCTGTTGCTCACCAGGCTTTCTATGTGGTTGTTTGCTACTGTTTCCCCTTTAACAAGAGGTAGCCTCTTGTCAATGATAAACAAACTCTTGTGAAGGGGAGACGCAATCCTAACAGCTAGCGAACAGGAGAGCAGTCTGCGGCCCCAGATGGCGGCAGCAGCACTTCGCCTGGGAAGACCCTGGCTTTGGCAGTAGGCGTTCCCGCTCCCTCCCAGCCCTTGCAGGATGCAGACAGAATCTCCCATCAGCAGTGCAAGCCGAGATGGCAGCACCTCCACCGAGTGAGCCTGGCCACGGCAGAGCCAAGTGACAGCCATTCTCAGTTTTAACGTTTGTTTTCCTCCCTCGAATTTCCTCAGCTGGCATTAACCTAACGTTTCGATCGGGACTAAACCGAAGGTGCTTTAAAAGCTGGAGCAAAGGGCCTTGCAGTGCAATCAGGTTGCCAAACACTTGTTTCCCTCCCACAGGAGTTAAAAATCATCGCTGCAAGAGGCATGTGCTTCAAGGGAAATACAAGTTAACTCCTAGTTTCGATGGTACTTGTTACGAGTTCACCTGTTTCGCCTAACCCACACTAATGAACAGGTGGATACAAACGAAGCCAAGTGCATCAAAGGGAGCAGCTGAAATCCTGAAGCACAACAGCCTGCGAGTTTCATCATGCACAGCAGACGCCCGGCCTCTGCGGTTCAGGTCTGACGAGCTCATGGCGAAACCGCTCTCTCGCCCGGAGAGCTCTGCGCTCGGCGTGGCTTCCTCATGCCCGGGTGGCAGCAACAGCAATTAGACCAAATTGCTCCTTCAATTAAAGAAAAGGAAACAGGACACAACCCAGAAAGACCCTAGACTTCCCCAAGGGGATGTGCCTGCCCTGCAGCCACTGCTTCCGGCAGTTTCATGCGTTCACTTCCCAGGAACTCCACGGCTGCGTCAGGCAATTGCTCACTCTCTCCAGCAGCTCGCCTCTCAGATTGCCGAGGTGCGGCCCACACGCCACCCAGTGCCCTGCCTGGGGAGGGGGCACACCTTCCTCATCCTTTGCCACACGGGGTGGGGGCAGAAGGCTGAGCTTCTGTAAGCCTTGAGGACGTCCTTTTATTCCTCAGGGACAGGAAACAGAGGACTTCCCTGCGCCTAAGTACGGAGCTCCGAGAGCCAAACAAAGCGCACTCCCCACGCCTGGCTGGGGGGCCATGGGGAGAACGCCAGCCCTCCCAGAGCTGGAAGCAGGCTTGGTATTGCTGTTTAATGCCCAGGCCTGCCATTTGGGAATTTAAAAAAACAGAAAATGGGGAAACACTCTTGATGATCAACAAAAATGTGAGAAAAAAGAAACCTGTGGACAAAGCAACTGCAGAAGTGGACAGAGTGGCCCCAGGACCTTCTCGAGCCAAGGAATATGCTTCAAGGGAAATAAAGCTCCACTCCGAGTTTTCACAGTACTTGTCACAAGTTCACCTTTTCACCGAACCTACACTAATGATCAGGTGGATAAAATAAAGCCGGAGCCAGGGACGAGGAAGCCATTGGGGCATTCTCACGGGGGCTGAGCACACAGGTCCCCCACCCCCACCCCCACTGCCTGGCACAGGGAACCTGCCTCCCTGCCTGCAGGTGCCTAGGGCGGTGCCACACTCCCCTGCAGGCCGCAGTGGATTGACTGACAGGCTACACTTTGTCAGACCTTCCATGGTTTTTCCATGACCTAACACTTCTTAATGTGACTCATGCAAAAAAATTAGGACTCCACTTATACCCAAACCTTCAAATAAACCCTCTCAACCCCATCCACCCTCCTTCACCAGAATTATCTCCAACATAAATGCATTGCCCCAGGATCCACGCCACAATGGTCCAGTGGGCACACGCCATGACCTGCACCACCCCTCCCTGCACTCCACACTGGGCGTCCTCCCAGGAGAGCCTCCCCCTGGCCAACTTCCATCACAGCAATTAAACAGAAAATCCCAGTAAAATCCTAACCACTACCACCCCCCAATGCGGCTGGAATGAGAGCTGCCTGTGACACAGGCAGTGTATCCGCCCAAGAACACCCGTGTTCATCCATACGACACATGTGCAGACAAAATCTGAAAGGCCTCGTGAACAAAAACATTTAGGTTATTACATTGTTTTTAGAAAACTATTGTTACCTACCCAAGAAAACGAATATACATGCTCAAACACGTACATACTCAAGTTCAGGTCAGCATTCGCCACAACCACAGAGCCAAGATGCCCAGAAGCGGACTGTTATCCGGGCAGGAACAGGGACGAAGCCTGAGGGCACCGTGTGGAGGGCCTGGCAGCATCACATCAGCTGAGAGGAGCCAGACCCCAAGGGTGCAGCGTGTGCTTCCGCTTGTGAGGCGTCCAGAATAAACGAACCTCGGGGGGGCTGAGGCAAGGCTGGGGGAGACTGCTGATGGGTGTGGAGTTTCCTTTAGGGGTGATGAGAATGTTCTGGAATTAGATGTATAGTTCAGTGGCTCTACCATCACCACAACAGTTTCTTTAAAGTTGAAATAGAGCATACATCTACTCGTAGAATGGACAAAAGCATGAAAAACACATTCCTGCAACAGGAATTCTGGAAATGTTTTATTTTTCCAGATTTTCCTTTTTTTTTTTTTTTAATTAATTTCAGAGAGGAAGGGAGAGGGAGAGGGAGAGAGAGGTAGAAACATCAATGATGAGAGAGAACCATGGATCGGCTGCCTCCTGCATGACCCACACTTAGGACCGAGCCCACAACCTGGGCCTGTGCCCTGACCAGGAATCAAACCATGACCTCCTGGTTCATAGCTCGGTGCTCAACCACTGAGCCATGCTGGCTGGGCCAGATTTTCTTTTTAAATGTCTCAAATATTCTCATCATTTGAATGGCAATCCCTCCTGAAGACAATGGTAACATGAAAGAAAAGAACAGGTGCCGAGAACATTTCTGAGAGACCAAGCGGTCAACTCCCTCGGTGCCCAGAGCGTTGGGGAGAAAGGGCTTTCCTGGCGAGGGGCCCGTGGCAGGCCAGCCATCACCAGCTTACCTCCCACCTCCCATGCCCACTGCCTGGGTTATTACACCATCGCCCCACTTTCCACCAGCCCTCCTGGCCTCCTACACCTCATCAGAACCTGCAACAGCCAACAACACCCAAGATCATGACATCACACTGAGTCACGGGTCCAAACACCTCCATTTAAACACAGTCCAAAGTGTCCTGTTCTCCTGAAAGTGGGCCGTCGGCCTCTACAGCCTCACAGACAAGGGCAGGACCCACATCACCCCACTGCAATTAGAGCAGGAGGTGGAGCACACAAGCGCTGCCGAGGCTGTCCACTCCCTCGGGGGCGGGCGGAGCCAGCCCGACAGAGAGCTTCATGGCATGGGCAGCCCCTCTTCTATGGAACTTAAACTAGATCCTTCCTCGTTAGTTAGAAGCAGGACGGCCAGGAAAGGGTGGATACAGGCTCTGTGTTTAACCCAGTTGTTACAAACACCCTAACCTGAGTATCTGCAAAAACCAAGTTTTAAATCACCTGCCTGATTTCATTAGAGCCGTTCCAATAATTATCCTCCCTTACAGCGGGGAAACCCCAGAAGGACACGCCCCTGTCAGCCCGCCCACCGGCCCGCTCGCGGCAGCTCCTTGGGCACCACTGCCCCCTGGCGGCAACATGCAGGCTGACGCGGCC
Source organism: Myotis daubentonii (assembly GCF_963259705.1). Classification (NCBI taxonomy): domain Eukaryota; kingdom Metazoa; phylum Chordata; class Mammalia; order Chiroptera; family Vespertilionidae; genus Myotis; species Myotis daubentonii. Next base: position 57,546,163 of record NC_081855.1, on the reverse strand, counting down.
CATCTCCACTGGAGCAGAAAGCCCTCGCTGACAACCCATGGCCAGCCCTGGGCAGCCTGAAGGTCCAGCCCAAAGCAGCAAAAAAGGCACTCGGTTCACTGTCCTGTCAGGACTGAATACCTTCCTATGTTCCAGCCACTCCAGAATGGAGTCAGGTCAACAGAACTCGTCCCCGTTGGGCAGCTCCACAGCTGACCACTGACCCCCTCCCCCAGGGCAGTGTTTACCAGGGCCTGCAGCATCCCGTCCATGGTGATGACGCCCTCGATGGTCTGGAAGGAGGAGCGGGCCAAAGTGCACAGGCTCCAGTCCAGGAAATCCGCCATCTTCTGTTTGACATCGGGCCGTGTGATAAACCTGCCAGAAGGGAACACAGGCAGGTAGCGGCTCAACCCAGGCCCAACCTAGGAGAACTCACCAACACCCCAATCTACGAAATGAAGACACTTCCCCAACTGTGGTCCTCAGGTAGCGACTCCCCGCCCCGCCCCCAGACCTCTCCGAAGTCCCGCGCAATCCCCACCACCCCCGGCTCCTCCCCACTGGCCTCCACTCATCCCGAGGCCCCATTCCCCACGAGACTACCTTTGCCTACCCCCATGGCTGCCCTGGGCCCCATCAGTGTCCACTCCTCAGCCCTCCCTCCTCCACGAATGCCGTGGCCCCACACGCAAGGCCTGGCCCAGCAGCAGGCCCCGCAGGTCTCTCCCTGCATCTGCCGTGGTCTCCCTTCCCCATGACAAGAGCTCCAGCTGGTGTCCATGGCCCACAGCTGCTCAGCTCGACACCCTCCGCACTCAGATGGGTGTGCTGGCTCTCCCCCACCCTCTGTACACCTGGTCTGGGCTGGCAGCCATCCTCCAGCTCCCACACCAAGAACTCTATTCCTCCCCAGCCCGTCCACACGCCAATCCCAGCTCTCTGACTCAGTGGCTCAGGCTGAGCCCCTGCCTCCTAGGGGAGCTAGCAGTCTGGGGGCAGAAACATAGGAAACAAGCAAATAACGTGAAGAAAACAGCTGAGTAAGGGGAGGGTGGGAGACAGTGCAGCCTCCAAGAAGTCCAGGGACATGTGACCAGAGAACGTCAGAAGGAGGCCTCTGTCAGGAGCTCACACTCCCCTCGGGAGTCCCACAGAACACACGGAGGGATGGCTGGCCCTAGCGACACGGAAGCACATGCTTGGGGTTCAGGCTTGATACCTGGTAGGGGGCTTGCAGGAAGCAACCAATCAAGTTTGCCTTCTCACATCAGTGTTTCTCTCTCCCTTCCCTTCCTCTCTCTCTCTAAAAATCTAAACTATTTTTTAAAAGGAATATGTTTACAGGAGAGGTCCCAAAGACACAGATAAACAAAAATGGGAAAGATATCTACCCCACAGATAAAAATACACATTTATAGAAACAGATTCTTCTACACAAAGATCTCTGAATCTTCTACTTCCTTCCCTTTTAGAAGTGATATCACAGCCCCCCCTGCTCACACACTGAGCTCAGCCAACACGTGCGGGTATCTTAGAGATAAGCCCCAGAAGAGCACTAGAGCGATTATCAGCAAAACCTTAACTACAGAACTGGACGTAGCAGAGGAACAAAGGGTACCTCGGCAAAGCGTCCGTGGGACAGACAGCCACCCCGGACCATCGTGGGCACCATGACCACACGCTGATAACTCAAGAAGCTGGTAGGTGACAGACCCTATTCTGTGTAAGAACTTACTGTGGTTTTTCGTTTGTTTGTCTGTTTGTTTTTCACATCCGAGAATTTTATTGGACGTGGCTCTGGGCCTGGCAGGGCTGGAGGACAGTGGTTCCACACAAAACAATCTCAGAGCACACAGTAACCCCACAAAGCAACACTCTGAAGATTATTATGCCTGGGAGACAGGAGGGCTGCTCCACAGATGTGCAAACAGGTCAAATCTTTATAAATAAACATACAGTGAAAATGACAACTCAAATTCATCCCTATACACAGCACTCTACGGCAGGTAAACGGGTGGGCGTGGCCAGAAGCCACCATCCTCACTGGTCACGGGACCTGGATGGCACTATTGTGCATTTACAAGACCAACTACTTGGGCCCTAACTGGTTTGGCTCAGTGGGTAGAGCGTCGGCCTGCGGACTGAAGGGTCCAGGTTCGATTCCAGTCAAGGGCATGTACCTTGGTTGTGGGCACATCCCCAGAGGGCGTGTGCAGGAGGCAGCTGAATTGATGCTTCTCTCTCATCGATGTTTCTAACTCTCTATCCCTTTCCCTCTCCCTTCCTCTCTGTAAAAAATCAATAAAATATGTATTTTTTTTAAAAAGACCAACTACTTGGGGAGAGTGGGGGCAGCTGCCCATGTATGTGTGTCAGGCTGTTCATTCTGGAATGAGGAGGGAGTGGTCTTTACAGCACATCCTGTGGCTGGTGGGCTTAGAGAGGAGCTACTTTGTGGAGAGGATGAGGGTGACGATGAGACCGTAGAGACCCAGCACCTCTGCAAAAATGAGGATCAAGATCATGTCCACAAATAGTTGGGGCTGCTGGGCAGTGCCCCACACGCCGGTGTCCCCCACAGTGCCAATGGCAAAGCCAGCTGCCAGCCCACTGCGGCCCACACTCAGGCCAGCGCCCAGTGGGAGGAAAGTCCTATAGAGACTGATGCCTTCATTCAGGGAGTTGGCAATAAGGACTGCCACCACCAGGCCACAGATGGCAATGATGCCAGCCATGACCACGGGACGGTGGACTTCATGATCAGCTCTGGCCGCATGACGGACATGGCAGCAATGCCAGTGCCACTCTCAGCAGAAGGTGCTGAAGACCATGGCGGCTGAGGCATCCTCGGGGCCGCCGCTCTTGACCTCAGACTGTCTGAGTGGGGTGGGGGCGAGCTCAGCAGGCGGAGGTGGGGGCGAGAACCAGCTGGGCGAGGCAGGAAGGCAGCTGGCAGCGAGTGCAAGGCGCGCAATCAGACGGCGGCTAAGGCTCAAACTCACTGTGTGTTTTTAAAGAAATGTATGGAAAAGTGAAATATTCACAAAACTGTGCTACAACAACTAAGTTACCTGTGAGGGGAAAGATCTATCGTATAACCGTGTACCAGAAGAAATTCCACATGGGTTAGTAATTGTACATTAAACAACAAAAATGTAAAAAACCATAAATGACTACTTATAAAATGTGTTAATAAGACTTCAAGCTTAAAAGTAAAAATAACTAAAATAAGGGGAAAATTACTGTTTTGACATTTTTTTATGTTTTTATTGTGTGTGTGTTTTCAAGAGAGAGGGAGAAAGAGAGAGAGAGAGAGAGAGAGACACTGATGTGAGAGCAGAACATCAATCGGCTGCCTCCCACACTCACCCCAACCACAGATCGAACCTGCAACCCGGCATGTGCCCTGACTGGGAACTGAACCGGTGACCCATCGTACACGGGATGACGCTCAACCAACTGAATCACACCAGCCAGGGCACCGTTTTGATATTAAAAGTAAAACTTTCGTCCAAAGGAGAAAGTAAAAGGCCACCGACCACCTAGGGTGAAGAGCCCACCCACACCCGTAGGAAGCTCACGCTGTGAAGAAGACAACGCACCAAGAACCCCCACAGGAGTCAGGCCACAAAGCAGGTAGGTGAAGCCTGCGACAAGAAGCAGGTGCTGAACCTCCTCCACGCGTGGGCACCAACACGCCCGCAGACAGCGCCCACACACAGTGGCAGGACAGAGGACACAAGCAGTTCCATCTCAGGGAGACGGAAGTACATGTGAGTTCTATTTTGTGCTTTGGGCTCTTCTCTATTTTCCGAAACACACGCGATCACTTCTACAATCAGAAATCAATATGCTGCCTTTCAGTCCTTGTCCAAGCCGTGGGGCCTCAATCTGGCAAGCGTCTCAGGCAGCTCACTCCTAAAATCGGCTTTTTTCGTTCAGGCTTCTTACGTTCTGTGGTTCAGCAAGTGCCTTCACAAATCTCTCTCCCCATGCCCCTAAGTGCCCTCTGAGTTAAGTGTTTCACTTCCCACTTTGTGCAAGGAGGCCATGGCTGCATAAGGTGACCCGGAATCCCTGAATGAGGTGTGGCCCATTTCCCAATCAGAATATCCACATGTTTTTAGAGCCAATTTCCAACGTTCACGAATGTAGAGGAAACCCAAAAAAGCCAAGTTTTCTAATGTATTTTCTCTCCACACACATTTTACACCATGTCATACAAAAGATTAATTTAGAAAAACGGCGTCTTTCCATCCTCATGTCAGCTTCTGCACGCAGTGGGCCCACCGCCTGCGTCGGCTTACCCAGCCCATCAGACAGAGCCATCCTACCTGTCTGAGGCCTGGACCACTGTTTAGTTAACCCATCAGTGATGGCGAACCTATGACACGCGCACTCATTTTTTTGGTTGATTTCTCTTTGTTAAATGGCATTTAAATATATAAAATAAATATCGAAAATATAAATCTTTGTTTTACTATGGTTGCAAAGATCAAAAAATTTCTATATGTGACACGGCACCAGAGTTAAGTTAGGGTTTTTCAAAATGCTGACACGCCGAGCTCAGAAGGTTCACCATGACTGACCTAGGTGATTGGGGATTTTTATCCCAAGCCACAATGACCCAATCACAGCGCATGAGCTGCAGTAAAATGCTTTCTGAGTGACTTTCAAAGGCGCGTCTAACTGCCACCACCCCAAAAGTGAGCTCATGCCCAGGTATAACGGCTATACCTATTCTAAATCTGCCCTTTGCTCAGTTGCTGGGCCTATCAGGTGGCCTCCTTGAACCCATAACCCAGTCTCAAGACTTCTGTAAGCCACTAACCCACACTTGGGTGACCTGTACGTCCTGACCCAGGATCTGATAACCTGTGATCCCCAGCCCACTGTCAGGTGACCAATGAGCTCCTAGCTCGTAACAGGTGACCTGTGAGACCCTAACCCAGCATCAGATGACCTGTGTGAGCCCCTAACTGGCACTGTCAGTGGTCATGAGGTTCACAGATCTCCCACACCCAGAGCTGATGCTCCCTCAAAGAAAGAGACAGAAACCCCTCCCCAGGCCCGTCAACCCAGTGGACAGCACAGACACATAGGTAACACGGCATCCGGTCCTATCTAATAAAAGGCTGATATGCAAAGTGTCCCCTTGGGAGTTCAACTGGCAGATCGGGAGTTGGATCACTTGCTATGACATGTGCTGACCACGAGGGGGCAGCGCAGAACATGGAGGGCGATGGGCAGTGGAGGCAGGGCACTGAGGGAGCAAGGGAAGGAGGAAGCGGAGGAAGCGGGGAGGCCAGGAGGCGGGGAACCACGCTGTGGTGGTGCCAGGTGGCGAGGGAAGGAGGAGGCGGGAAGGTGGGGAGCCTCATCGGCCCTGATCACCAGCCAGGCCCAGGGACCCTACCCGTGCTCGAATTTCGTGCACTGGGCCTGTAGTGTAAGATAAACCCCTCAGAAGGCAGCAGTCACACATCCACCAACAGGGCCACAGGAAGGCAATCGGGCACTTACTTGGACACGAGGACAGCAGCCGCGTCTCGGGCCTTGTCACTGACAACCAAGTAGGACTACAAGAAAGCAAAAAGAAGAGGTGCCATTACACACAGAATAAATCTCAGGAGGCTGCTCAGCCGGCCAGTCCTGCACTCAGGAGCTTCCCGAGAGCCCAATGCATGAAGCTCACAGACAGAGGCCAAATGCCAAGCCTGCACAAACCTCTGAGCCTGAACTAAAGCTGCAGCTGTCGAGTGCTGTGCTCACCTCAGGCGAGCGCCAAACCACACACGGTGTGTGTCATGGCCCTACAAAGACATCTGCAAAAACGGCAGAAAGATGAACCGTGTGTGTTACCACGGTAACAATCAGTGTCCACAGAGAACACTTGGGGCCCTAGAGCAGTAAGTATCAGGACAGTTAGGGGGCCTCATGCAAACAGGAGGGCCCCTAGCTTTTCTTAGGCGGCCCGCCTTCAGAGGTTTCCAATTCTCATCTCAACTAACTTTTTTCCAAATAACACTCTTAAAAGAGCTTTTCCCTGAGGCAGGCTTTCTGGAGAACAACCGCACAGGGTGCCAAATGGTTAGCAATGCACCGCCCTCATCCGGCAATCCCGCCGAGGACACAGCACACAGGGACCCCAGGTGCTCACCGCCGCCTACTGTGACCGAGCCACCTAGAAACAGAGTCCATCTGTGAGGGTGCTTTAAAACTGGGTGCAGGGGAGCACCTTGTTCCTGAAAGACTATGAGGCGACATCGGACGTGAGACATTTGGGATGCGCTGCCAAGGCCCTGCTGAAGCGGGCAGTGAGGGCGCCGTAAAAAGCACGGGCTCCAGGGCCAAGCTGCCTGGGTTCGAAGGTGGATCCATTTGTGAGAAAATGAACCAGCTGAGTTACTTATCTTTATGCCTATGTCTCCTCAGCAAAATGATTAAAACAGTGAGCTGACTCGTTAAGGATTAAATGAGTTAATACATGAAAAGCGATCAGCAGTGTCTGCACACAATGGCGCTCAATGAATGCTTGGTATGAAAGCATGGCTGGCAGGCTGTAAGGTGACCCCGGTCCCGTCGGCGGGCACGTGCACCCTGTGTAATCCCTCCCAGATGGTTAAACACACTATTTGCTTCAAACCAACAGAATGTGTGGGGAGAGGTGGAGGTGGACATCACCCCGAGACAGTAGCCCGTCACTGTGGCTGCGTCTGGCCAGCGGAGCCCGGCCTTGCTGGCTTTGACAGAGTAAGCTGCCCCTTTGGGGGGCCATGCGGTAAGGAGCCGCCAACGAAGAATTAAGGCCCTGAGGGTCTGATTTCTGCCACCAACCAGGAGAGCTCGGAAGCGTACCCGCCCAGGGGCCTGGCTGCAACCAGGGGAGACCTCCAAGCAGAAGGTGGAGCAGCCACGCCCAGAATCCTGATCCACTGAATCTGAGATGACACACGTGTTAAACTACTCAAGTTTAGGGTAAGTCTTTAAACAGCAGTAGATAAATAATATAATAATCTACATCTACATGCACAATATTTACATCAGATGTTTGAGGACTATATACAAGTGTTATCTCCTGGCACTAGAATTTGAGACTGTATTATTTTTGATGCTTCTCTATTTTCTAGTTTTTCTACAATGATCATGTATTATCAATATGACATTAAGATTTAAATTTAAATAGACCTTTATTTTACCTTACATTGCCACCTGAGACCTCTTATATGTCATTATTATGCTTAGAGTATTTGCAATATCTATAAAGAAATGAAATTTGCTAAAACAATTCATCCTGACCTCTATATGAATTACCACAATTTCCAAATAAGTAATGAAATTTTACCTCTGAAAAATAGTAACAGCAACTGCAGAAATATAGAAGTGTCAAGAGTGTACCTAATTAAACTCTAATATCAGGACAGCATGAGCACAAAAGAGCACTAACTATTGGTAATTACTAGTACAACCACACTCACCTGTGCTATTTGGAGAATACGGTCGGTTATGGACATCCGTGTTTGCCCTGGTTGGGTGTGAAGGTTCCCATCGAGGCGTGTAAAATCGAAAGGGATCAGGCAGGTCATGGAGAGCCACAGTAGAAGCATGTAGCGGGTCTCCCAAGTCTAAGGAGTTCAACCAAAATAAAACGATTCTGGATAAAGGAGGGAGGTCACCCACACGCCCCGACCACAAACCTGGCACCCTCCCTGCCCTCAGTGCCCACTCCAGGCCCCTCAAACACCACTGACTTGAGTCTGGGGTTCCGGCCATCGCTAGCTCCTCCCCTGACTTCCCTATACCCCACCACACCACACACACCCTCTTCATACAGACGTGGCTACCACAGCAGACCAAACAAACAGCAAAGTGGACAAAGGAAAATCATCACACATCAGTATGACAGCTTTTCCTCACTGGCACGCTTCAGCATGCAATCAGCCTTTTGAGAAAGTAGAAAGCACATAGAAACAGACGATGAGAAAAAATTCTCAACTTCCCATCAGAGACAAGTGCCCAGAATGTCAGCAGTCAGTGAAGCAAGACTCCACCTTGGCCCTGGAATCACCTTCTCTGCAAGAAGCAGAGGAGCCCGGCCTGGCTCAGTGGTTGAGCGTCGACCTAGGAACCAGGAGGTCAGGGTTCAATTCCCGGTCAGGGCACGTGCCTGGGTTGTGGGTTCAATCCCTGGTAGGTGGTGAGGCAGTCGATTGATGATTCTCATCAATGAGGTTTCTAACCCTCTCTCCCTCTCCCTTTCTCTCTCTGAAATCAATTTAAAAATTTTTTCTAAATATATTAAGAGAAAAAAAGAAGCAGAGGATGCCCCAACGGGTTTGGCTCAGCGGATAGAGCGTCGGCCTGCGGACTGAAAGGTCCCGGGTTCGATTCCGGTCAAGGGCATGTACCTGGGTTGCGGGCACATCCCTAGTAGGAGGTGTGCAAGAAGCAGCTGATTAATGTTTCTAACTATCCCTCTCTCTTCCTCTCTGTAAAAAATCAATAAAATATATTAAAATGCTTAAATAAGGGGACTCGTTTCCCTCCCCACTTGGGAGTCTGAGCTTGATCTTCAATAAATCTCCACCTTTGCTATACCTAAAAAATAAAATGTTTAAATAAATAAATAAAAAAGCAGAGGAGAGCGGGAAAGGCTCACCCAAGACGTCAACAGAAATGGGGCACATTCGCACTAAGACCTTCAAGCCGTGGTTGTAACTGTGGGCTCTTCTGAATGCGACAGGCACAAGAGTGCTCCCTCCGCAGGCCTGGCTGCTCTCCTCAGAAAGGCTCGCATCCAGGGCAGCCACCATGCCCATCAGGGGGCCTGGATTTCATTAGAGTTCCCACCATGCCCGCACTGACAAGGGTGACTCACTGTGCCTAGAGTCTAGGCCCAGACTGACTGCACAGACCATGAGGGTTATGCTGAACACCTGCTTTCCTCTGGGAGCCTGAGGCTGCAGTCCATGCTCAGCAAATACCTACAAGACCAGCCCCCATAGAAACCACGGGTTCTAGTCTCCATACCTTCCGTGGGGGACACTTCCCACGTATGGTCACCACTCGGTGCTGGGGAATTACAGGTATGCTAGGTGACCCATCCGGAGGAAGACTGCACTTCACTGAGCATAATGCTTTCCACATGGGGATATTTCAAGTTAAAGAAAAGTGGGTGGTAAGAGGGTTATCACCACACTGTGTAAGCGTATTTTCTTTATAAAAGGAATTATTTTTTTTAAAAAAAGATAATTTAAAGAAACGTAAAAAAAGAGAAAGCCAAAAGAATACAAGAGTGACACTAAACAGCATAGTAAGGTAAAACGTAGAGAGACAGGCAGATGACGGTGCCAGAGCAGGGGCGGAGCAAATAAGGGAAGAGAGGGGAGGGAGAGGAGAGAACATGAAGGGAGAAGGAGAGGGACACTCACTTCATGGTCCTTAGGATTCTGGTTTGTAAACATGTCTAAAACAGGCTGCACGTCAGCTACTTCATGAGGAAATAAACGAAGAAATGTTTTATATCCTCGAACCTACCAAATTAAAAAAAAAAAAAGGCATTAATTATATGACTAAGAAAATAAAGGAAAAAAATTATCTTTTTCCTCATCAAAAATTACCACCAAGCCCTGGCTGGGGTAGGTAGCTCAGTTGATTAGAGCAAAGTTACAGGTTGGATCCCCAGTCAGGGCACATACAAGAATCAACCAATGAGTGCATAAATAAGTGCACAACACACTGATGTTTCTCTCTCCCCCCTCCCACCTTCCTCTCTCTCTAATATCAATAAATAAAGAGTGTGGCTCAGCGGGTGATCATTGACCCAGGAACCAAGGGGTCATGGGTTCGATTCCCAGTCAGGGCACATGCCCGGGTTATGGGCTCGATTCCCAGTGAGGGACATGCAAAAGGCAGCCAATCAATGATTCTCATTATTGATGTTTCTATCTCTCTCTCCCTCTCCCTTCCTCTCTGAAATCAATAAAAATATATTTTAAAACAAATAAAATAAAAACCAATAAAAACAAGTCAATAAATAAAAGTAAAAAATCACCACCTATGCCACCCAATGATCAAAGAAAATTAGATCATATTACAGCGATACAACTTAGAAACACTCATCGAGCTACAGCCAAGTGTGCACCCTCGCTGGCCAAGTGCCTCTCTCCAGCATACAGCAGGCATTACTGCAACGTGTAGCCCACAGAACCACAAAGCCCACCCTGAGAGGCTCTACATCACTCCATGGTGAAAATGCAAACAGTAAGTGCAGGCCAGACACAGACATCACCCGGGAGCTTATTCGAATGCAGAATATCAGGTCCCACCCAGGCAGACTTATGAAGAGCCTTCATTATAATAAGGTCCCCAGGAAAAGCACCTGCACATTAAAGTTTGAGAAGTACTTTCGTTTCCATGTTTGTTTGCTTTTTCCTTGTAAAAAACTTTTCTGAATCAGTCATCTCTCTCCCTCTATTTCTAGTTAGGTGGTACCTGATCTACTCAAATGCAAATGATAAATACGTTGGATATTGTTGCAGCCAAAAGAACCCCTGGATCACTAAATATGGAACCCCAAAAATATGGTAAAATGAGAAAATAGCCCTTGCCGGTGTGGCTCAGTTGGCTGTGCATCCTCCCATGCACTGAAAGGTTGCTGGTTTGATTCCCATTCAGGGCACATGCCCTGGTTCCAGGCTCAGCCCCCGGTAAGGGGCATGCAGGAGGCACCTGATGGGCACTTCGCTCTCACATCAATGCTTCTATCTCTCTCTCCCTCTCCAAAACTCAATTAAAAATCTTTTTTAAAAGCCCTAACTGGTTTGGCTCAGTGGATGGAGCGTCGGCCTGTGGACTGAAGGGTCCCAGGTTCGATTCCAGTCAAGGGCATGTACCTTGGTTGCAGGCACATCCCCAGTAGGGGGTGTGCAGGAAGCAACTGATCAATGTTTCTCTTTCATCGATGTTTCTAACTCTCTATCCCTCTCCCTTTCTCTCTGTAAAAAATCAATTAAACATATGTTTTAAAAAATCTTTAAAAAATAAAAAAGGGAGAGAAAAAAATAAAACCCACAATTTATGTGTGAAAACCATCTTTTCTAAGAAAAAACATTTTTGGAAGGTAACTTCTAGACCAGGTATATTAAGAAAGTATTGTCAAAAGAAGAAAAAAAACAAATTTTAAAAAGTGTTCTGTCAACTATGAAGTGCAAAGCAAATGTTACCTTGGTGATGATGTAAAGAAATTTAAAAGCCAGATGTACGAGGTCAGCTGGAGATGTCTTATCTTGCACTATTTCCAACAACAAGTTCATCATCCATTCTAGAGAAAAAGAGACACAAAACATCTGCTATAAAATTAAACATTAATATGACATTAAAACAAAATGCCAAAAGAAAAAAGGGTTAATTTAGGCAAATTACAGAGCAAAAACTGACAACTGAAAGGAGAACCTGACAAACCTGTACCTATAGTTAACCCCTGGAGTGCCTGGGAGCGCGATCGCGCTCCTCCTGTCTTTCGCCAAAAGTGCAGGGAGCTCTATCAAAGCTTCGAAATGGCGTCCAGTTCTAAGTCTGCTTTTATTAGTGATGATGATACTGCTAAATATGTCAATGTAGTAAAGGTTTCCTTAAGTTTTTGAATATGTAACTTCATTTACTTGCGATTCATAATTTTTTTCCTAAACTGCTGTAAAATCTGCAAAAATGCCTTGGCAATTTTAGCATAGTTCCTAGGATATTGGTTGACACTCAAAGGGTTAAAGATTTCTACACTCCTCTCAGAATTGATAGAACAAGTGAGAAGAAAAATCAGTAAGGACATGATCAACTCAACAGATGCAGAAAATGCATCCGACAAAATCCCACATCATTTTATAATAAAAATTCTCAACCAAGTGCTAATAGAGGGAACACATCTCAACATCGTAAAGGCCATATATGACAAGCCCATAGCTAATATCTCCCCCAGCCAGGTTATCAACCAAGGATTAGTCTCCCGCCTGCGATAGGAGAGTTCAGAGAGCTTACCTTCTACAAAACCTGTCGTTACTTGAAGAACAGCACCAGCCCACTTTTCAGAAGTCACATGTGTGCACAAAGCTAACTCTTCCTGCCTACACATTCCCGGTTCACATCTTTACACCTCACAGCCCTGCTAACAAGTAAGACCCAGGCACTTCATCCTGACACCTTCTGCTGGCAAGCACATACACACACGCACAAGCATGTGCATGCATACGCACACAAGCATGTGCACACACATGCACAGAAGCATGCACACACGCACAAGCATGCACATACACATGCACACAAGCATGCACGCATGCACAAGCATGCACACACACATGCACAAGATACTCACGCAAGCATGTGCACATACACACACAAGCATGCGCGCACACACGCACACAAGCATGCACACACGCGCACAAGCGTACACACACAAGCATGTGCGCACACAGCACACAAGCATGCGCATACACGCGCGCACAAGCATGCACACACGCGCACAAGCGTACACATACATGCGCACACACGCACAAGCATGCACACACGCGCACAAGCGTACACACACACACACAAGCATGTGCGCACACAGCACACAAGCATGCGCATACACGCGCGCACAAGCATGCACACACGCGCACAAGCGTACACACACACACAAGCATGCGCACTCACAGCAAAGCTTTGTGGTCATCGGGAACTGGATGACCACAATCAGTCAGCAGCCTATTCTTACCAAGGTGTGGGTCCAACAGGTGAGGCTGCTGCTGGTATTTGTCCATTATCACTAGAGAGAAGAAAGTGAGAATTAATATCTCCAGAGGAACATGCACAGGAGCCTCAGAACCTCCAGTTTCCCTCCTCAGCCCCAGCCCGTGCAGCTCCCAGGCCGCGGGACACCGGGGTGAGCACCTCGGGGCCACTGCGTCCATCCGGCCTCCTTTCCTGGCCCGCTGGGCACACCTTCCTCCCGGGGCCTCGTCCCCCTCCTCAGACCTTCTACAGCCCGGCTGTTCTCCCTTCATTAAACACACACCTTCCGCTCCTTTAACGCCCTCCGGCATCCCCAGCGATCCGCGATCAGGCAGATCTCCTATCCCCACCTGCCCCAGCCCCGCCCCGCCCCGCCCCGCCCCCTGCACACCGGGCGGCCTGGCGTCCACTCCTCCCGGACGCTGCAGTGGCCCCTCGCCCATGGCAGTTCTCACCTGCCACACGCCTCCGCGTGACCACTCGCCAGGAATGGGAGGTGGGCTTTCCCGGCCCCTGGACACCCACCTCCCGCTCCAGACAGCTCTGTCCACAGGTCCTGTTAGTGCTGACCCCTTAGCCAGCCTCGGGCACGGGCACTGGGTCCCCGGGTGTGAACCCTCTCAGGACCTGGTGCCGAAGCACACGCTGCTCCCACGCGGCCGGCCACAGAGCCCCCGGCGAACTCAGGCCCACAAACGGGTTTTTGCCGAATCACAGAACCCTAGGTCACGAGCTCTGGGGTCCTGAGGGCTCGTTTCACTACCCGATACAGACAAAGCCGCAGACTCGGAGACCGTGCAGCAGCCGGGGCCCCGCCAGGAGCGCTGCGCGCACCCCACGCCCTGGAGCGCGGCTCCCGCACGCACAGCCGCGGCCTGTGGGCTGGGGTGGCCCCGGGACGCCCGCGGCCTGGTCCTGCGCCTTCCGGGACAGGAGCCACGTTCTGCGGTGGCCTGAGCTCAGTGACAGCGGGCGGAGTCGGAGAAAAGGCCCAAGAGGTGCCGGCCAGGCTCCCTCGGAACCAGGAGGTCAAGGTTCAATGGCGGGCCAGCGCACAGGCCGGCTCCATCCCCAGCAGGGGGCGTGCAGGAGGCAGCCGGGCCATGACTTTCTCCTCATTGATGTCTCTCTCTCTCTCTCTCTCTCTCTCTCTCTCTCTCTCTCTCTCTCTCTCTCTCTCTCTCTCTCTCTCCCCCCCCCCTTCCCCTCTCAAATCAATAAAAATGAGATAAAAACAAAAAGACACGAGAGGCCAGTCCGTTAAGTGCTGAGACTCTGGTTGGGCTCCCGGTGACTCCTGTCCTCCAGCCCAGCCCGGCAGGGCCCCTCGGCGCCGCACCTCGGCCCACGGAGGGCACGCAGCTCCGCGGGCACCGGGATGGGCACCAGGACGGGCACCGGGCCCAGCCGGGCCGGCGGCCGCCTGTCCCTCCCCTTAGCTGCAGCCAGGGAGGCTTTTGCAAAATAACGCTCAGCTCCACTCCCCACTCGGCCTCGGGGTGTGGGCTGCCTCCCAGGATCGGTCGGGCGGCTTTCGGCTGCGGAGGGTTGGGGGGCGCACCGACCTCTTCCCACCGACGCGCGCTCCCGTGCCCTGCCCGGCTGTGGCCCCGGCTGCGGCCGCAGGGGGTGCGGGCGGGAGGGGAGCTCGGCCCCCAGGACCGCCCGCGTCCTCGCCCAGAGCGCGCCCGAGGCCCAGGGGCACTGCCCCGCGCGGCACGGGCCCTCCGGGGGGGCGTGTCTGGGAGCCGGTGCCGCCAGCAGCCCAGGCGTCACGGGTCCCGCCCCAGAGCGCGCACCGACAGCAGCGCCGGGGCCTCCCCGCGCCGCGCCCCGCGTGGGCCGGCGCTCGGGCCGCACGCACCTCGGAACCGCTGCAGGGCGCTCTCCCGCGCCGCGCAGTCCCCGAGCACCTCGGGCAGGCGGCCCAGCAGCGCGCGCGTCTCCGCGCTGTCGCCGAAAGCCTCGAAGGTGCCGCCGCGGGCCGGGGCCCCATCCTCCGGCGAGTCCTCCGGAGAGTCCTCCGCGGCGCCCGCGGCCGGCTCCTGATCCAGGCCCATCCTCGGCGCTGAGGCGGAGCCGCCCCTGTAAGTCGGCGGGATACAGGGCGGACGACGCTGAGGCGACCAGGCTGAGACCCGCGAGGGAGCGGCGGAGCGAGCGGCGGGCGCGGACCCCGCCCTGTGACCTCCGACCTCACGCGCTGGTCCCGCTACGGTGCGCGCCGGCCGTCAGAGCGAGGAGCGGGGGCGGGGCCGGGAGAACCGCGCCCAGACGGCCTGCAGCCGGGGCGCGTGCGCAGTGGAGTCCGAGCGGGTCTGGGCCTGGGCCAGTGGAGGGGGCGGAGTCAATGAGGGAGGGGCCTGGGCCAGTGGGGGGGGCGGAGTCAATGGGGAGGGGCCGGGGGAGGGGCCTGGGCCAGTGGAGGGGGCGGAGTCAATGGGGGAGGGGCCGGGGCCAGTGGAGGGGGCGGAGTCAATGGAGGCGGGTCCTGGGCCAGTGGAGGGGGCGGAGTCAATGGGGGAGGGGCCTGGGCCAGTGGAGGGGGCGGAGTCCATGGAGGCGGAGTCCATGGAGGCGGGGCCTGGGCCAGTGGAGGGGGCGGAGTCCGGAGTCTCACTGGTTCTGCCCACAATGGCAGTTTGTATTTGAGACCGTCAGATGTTTGGAAGGAAGCGTTTGGGGTGGACTTCTTTCTAGAAAGCTTTCAACAGGCTCCTCTGTCTGCGCTGGGAACAAATCCGGCTAGACAGTCGCACTTTACAGAAAAGGGACATTTGGCGCTGTACTGCTACGAACTAATGGGCAATTTTTCCAGAAGTAGCAATCACGTGGTCCCCTGACTTTAGAGACACACACATGGGTGGCCATGATGCCCTGAGACCCTGCCAGGCACTGCCTGTCCCCAGGCAGATACCTTCAACGGTGACAGCGCTGACATCCTGAACCAACAGGCCACGTGGACATCCCAACCCCCTGTACACCACAGACAGACATCCCAGCTGTGGGGCACACCCCACTGCCCAAGGCTCTCCCCCAGCCTCCTGCCTCCTCCTTATCCAGAGAAAAACACCCTGGCTGGGAAATGGGGAGACGTAGAGAGGCTGGGCAGTGGCTGCAGCCCAAATGCCAGTCCCCACACCTATTGGGGGCCCTTCCTTGCATCTGTCTCACCTTAAGGGTGGACTTGAAGCCTCCCCCACTCAGCCCCAGAGGTGCTCCTTAGGAAGTGGGCACAGCCCAGCTGGTGTGGATCAGTGGTTGAGAATCAGGAGGCCACGGTTCGATTCCTGGTCAGGGCACATGCCTGGGTTGCAGGCTTAATCCCCAGTGTGGGGTGTGCGGGAGGTAGCCAATCGATGATTCTCATCATTGATTTTTTTTTTTTTCTCTCTCTCTCTCCCTTTCCCTTCCTCTCTGAAATCAATATATTAAAAATATTTTTTAGCCCTAGCTGGTTTGACTCAGTGGATAGAGTGGTGGCCTTTGGACTGAGGGGTCCCAGGTTCAATTCCACTCAAGGGCACATGCCTGGGTTGTGGGCTTGATCCCCAGTAGGGGGTGTGCAGGAGACAGCCAGTCAATGAATCTCTCTCATCATTGATGTTTCTACCTCTCTCCCTCTCCCTTCCTCTCTGGAGTCAATAAAAATATATTTAAAAGATATATTTTTTTAAAAAAAGTGGGGTGCCCAACACTGCCTGAGCTAAAACAGGAGCCCCACGTCCACAGGACGATGGGGCACCATTGTCTGCCTAAGCAAACCCCAAACCTGTGTGAGTTTCTATACAATTATGATGAAAACATCCAAACGTCAAACATCCCCCAGGCTGTGGTAGGCAAAGAGCCCGTTGGGGCCCTTTCAGGTGGTCTGGGCACCCGGTAAACCAGCCCAAGTGCACGGAGGGTGGAGACACAGTAAGACTCACAGGGGTTCCGCCCCCAAAGCCCCCTGGCTTTATTAGCCCCTGCAGCCACCTCTGCTGCTGCTGCCCCTGGCATCTGCTAAGCGGCGGGCAGGTGGGCAGGGACACAGGTGGGCTGCTACTTGAGAAGCTTCCTCATGGTGCCCAGGGTCGGGCTCCTGTACTCCCTCCCAAAGTGGTTCCAGTGGTTCAGGTAGTTAAAGAGCTGGTAGAGCAGCTGCCGCTGGTCGAACCCTGGAGCCTTGGGGATCTTCCGGTGGTAGGCGGTGAGGAAGGACCTGGGGAAGCCGCCGAACATCACGGCGATTGCCAGTTCAAACTCAGAGTGGCCATAGAAGGACGCTGGGTCGTAGACAAGGGGTCCCGAGTCGTCCTCGGCCACGTTTCCTGACCAGAGATCCCCGTGGAGAAGTGCAGGGACAATCTCTAGGCCACGAAACAGATCCGGGATCTTCACCTAAGGAAATAATATTGGACACACGGCTATGGGACTTTGAGCCGCGGTTTCCTCACGCAATACGGGGACGAAGGCAAGGATGGCCTCGTGTTTGTTCAGTGTCAAAGCAGGCCCAGGGCAGTGGACCTTGCTCTAGACTCAGGCCCGAAGCTCCATGACACTAATGATTTACATATGGTGTCAAACCCCAGAGGTGATGGTTTTCTCTCCTATAGAATAGAAATCATATAACCTGAACTGTATAACCTGAGTGAAGGTATTTTTTTTGGTACCTAACTTAACAAACTTTTTCCCCTATTCTTTTATTTCACATCACATGTATCTGCACCTCTTTTGTATCCCGTCGGTTACGTCATTAAAGAGTTGAATAAGCTCAGTGGTTGAGACTCGATTTCGGGCTTCATCCCCAGTGGGGGGCGTGCAGGAGGCAACTGATCAATGAGTCTCTCTCATCATTGATGTTTCTATCTCTCTCTCTCCCTCTCCCTTCCTCTCTGAAATCAATAAAAAAATATTTTTTAAAGAGTTAAATAATAGCCAGAACCGATTTGGCTCAGTGGATAGAGCGTCGGCCTACGGACTCAAGGGTCCCGGGCTTGATTCCGGTCAAGGGCATGTACCTTGGTTGCGGGCACATCCCCAGTGGGGGGCGTGTAGGAGGCAGCTGATCGATATTTCTCTCTCATCGATGTTTCTGGCTCTCTATCCCTCTCCCTTCCTCTCTGTAAAAAATCAATAAAATATATTAAAAAAATAAAATAAAATAAATTTTTTTTTAAAAAAAAGAGTTAAATAATAGTTCTTCAATGCATGCTCACTCTAGATTGACCTGAGAGTTCTGTTTTTCACATTTTGGGTGTTGCTTTGAAACCAGTCCCTCGGGCATCTTCTGCCCACATCTGCTCTAGGAAGTAAAACATTCATGCTTCGGCAGAAAAGGGTAAAAGTGGGCAAGAAAGTAATAGTAAATGCCACCTTTACGATCCCAGTACCTGTGTTTCACATGAGCAAAGGCTGAGGTTTAAGACCCCAGTGACCTCAGGGGCCGAGAGTATGTCCTCCGGTCCCACCCCTTCCCCATTTCCCCATCAGGCCAAGAGGCGCCATGTGTCCTGGACTTGACCAGCTCCTCTCCAGGGCTCAGTGGTCCCAACTCCACAGGGCCCCACACAAATGTGGTGGCTCACAGGGGGACAGCCCCTCTCACAGAAAATACCTGCTGTGCCCACCTGCAGCTGCGACCAGAGCTCTCGTGCCTCTCGATCAGCGTAGTCCTTCTCAATGAGGTCCAGCTGCGCTTGGAGCCGGTGCCGGGTGAAGAAAGTCGACCAGTCGTCCTGCCACTCATTCACCTGGGCAGCGAGGGAAAGGAGGCGGATGCTGCAGGTGGGGGTCACGGGGCAGTTATACACGTGATCTGCCTAAACCTTAGATCAACCGCTAAAAGAACACAGCCTCAGAGGGTGGGTGGGAGGCAATCAACCAAGGACCTTGTATGCATATATGCATGACCCATGGACACAGAGAGGGTCAATGGGGGAAAGAGGGGGTCATAGGTAATACTTTCAACAATAAAGAAATACTTTTAAAAAAAGAGATGCAAAGAGCCACCAAATAATCCCATCTAATAAAAGGGTAATATGCAAATAGACTGAATGGCAGAACAACTGAACAACCAATCAAAGCGTAATATGCTACTGATATGCTAAGGCTGCTCAACTGCTCACTATGGCATGCACTGACCATCAGGGGGCAGACAGTCGACCAGTCAACCAGTCGCTATGACGTGCCCTGACCACCAAGGGGCAGATGCTCTGAACAGTAGGTTAGCTTACTGCTGGGGTCTGGCCGATCGGGACTGAGCAAGATGGGCCGGACACACCCTTGGAGCCCTCCTGCGGTCCCTCCCCACCCCAATCGTGCACCAGTGGGGTCCCTCAGCCTGGCCTGTGCCCTCTGGCAACTGGGACCCCTCAGGGGATGTCGGAAAGCTGGTTTCAGCCCGATCCTGCAGGCCACTCCCCTTGGGAGGGCACCAGACGCAGAGCTCATGGCTGGTGAGCACTGGGCACGAGCCTGCAGCAGGCACAGTGGGGCCAGGATGAGCGGGAGCAGCAGGTAGGAGCTGCAGGCAGCATTGGACTGTGGGTTTCAGCCCGACCCCTGCAGGCCACCCAGAGGGACCCCACCCATGCACTAATTTGTGCACCGGGCCTCTAGTAATAATAATAATAATAAAATTGAATGCAACAGGTTCATAATTTCATATGTATTATTTATGATATTATATTACTTTCTTAAAGTAAAATAAAACTAAGAAATTTAAATAAATAAATCCTATATAACAAAAGTCTAATATACAAATGGTCCCCCTGACCAGGAGTTTGACCAGGGACAGGGCTGGCAGTGGTGGCAGGTGGCTGGGGGAAGGGAGTGCCCTGGCTGGCAGCCAGCAGCTGCTAGGGACCCTACCCATGCACGAATTTCATGCACTGGGCCTCTAGTAAGTAAATAAAAGAACACAGCAATCTGGAAACAGGCCAAGTGCCCATCAATAGATGAGTGGATTTAAAAAAGCTGTAATACATTTGCACCATGGAATACTATGCAGCAGGAAAAAGGATCTCTTATCCTTTGAGACAGCATGGAGGGACCTGGAGAGTATCATGCTAAGTGAACTAAGTCCCAGGGCCTTCTTGTCCTCGCACGAGGAGGTGGGCTGGGTTGTCCTCCCATCCCCCTTTCCTGGCAGGGCTGCAGGTGACCTAAGTTGGCTTGTTGATCCTTTAGTTTGAAGGAGCATTCAAGGGCTACCTGTGCCCCTCACAGACCATCCCTTCTC
Organism: Myotis daubentonii; assembly: GCF_963259705.1. Taxonomy (NCBI): domain Eukaryota; kingdom Metazoa; phylum Chordata; class Mammalia; order Chiroptera; family Vespertilionidae; genus Myotis; species Myotis daubentonii. The sequence continues at coordinate 57,526,191 of NC_081855.1, read as the reverse complement.
ATCTACTTCAGACCTTAGGGTTCTTGAAAAGC